>NC_050576.1:141628950-141931047 GCF_011100635.1 Trichosurus vulpecula | reverse complement strand
CTTTAAAGGAAATTCATGGTCAATAATCTTGAAGAGGCAATGATTGCCTTTTACACCTAGGTCCCAATTGTGAGGCATGACTCATATTTTCATGTAATTATAACTTCAAATAATTCAAACTCAAAAAATGCTATCACTTCATGTGATTCATTTTTCATACCACTTCATAGGATTCAATATCATACTAATAGGGTCCTGGCTATATTTTCTTTTTCTTCTCAGCAAATACAGTTTTTCAGACTAGGTTTGTCTAAAGATTAAAATGTTCTGGTTTTGTGTGTATAAAATATGCCACAGTACCCATACTGTTCAAACAGGTGTGACTGAATGTTCTACTCTTATTTTTTTTCCAAATGGAAAAGGCAATAACAGCAAGATATCATTAATAACTGCTTGTGAGAGTACCTAATTTTCATGCCTCACAGCATATATTCAGCATTCATGACAGAACCATCTTGCCTGCCTTGGTGACCAAAATATCAATATCAGTATAGTACTTCTCGTAAACTGTTTACCTTCTAATGTCCTAGGAGATCATTAGAAGCAGGACAATATTTGATCTCTTTATATCCTATTTTGACAAGGAAAAAAATATTTAATGTTTAGAATCAATTAATGTTCAAATGTCAACAACGTAAGTCATTCTAAATTCCTCACTGTGAGGACAGAATTGGATAAGTGTTTTGATAAGGTAAATAGTATAGCAAAATGTAAGTTTTCATTTTATTGGCTGTTATATATTATTTGTTGTTAGAATTTGCATGAGATAGTGCCTTGATCGAGACCACTTGCTTTGGGGATTTTCCTTGGGGCCTGAGGGTTCCTTCACTTTGAGTTTCTTGTTGTTTTTTTTTTAGTGACTACCATAAAAAATGTCTATTTGGTACAAGTTTTGGCCATGGATTTCTTGAAGCATACACTAGAAAACACTAATAGGAACCCATCCCTCTGAATTGATTTTACATGAGTGGAACAGATAGTCTTTATACTGCAACAACTTAAAAGGCTTTGACTTTGAGTTAATAATGTTCAAATGTAAAACTCCTTTCCTTCTCTCTAAGAACTAAGCAACTCATTTCTTCTATAGCCTAAATATGACCTTTCTAGTTTAAATATGTAAAGTTTAATTTTAATGTGCCAGTATAAGAGGTCAGTTAGGTATGAAAAATACCTTTTGTGCCTTCCAAAAGGAAAAGTAAACTGCCTTGTACTTGTCTTAGATTAGCATTCATAGTAGATACTACATTTGAATCCCAGGGCAACTCAGGAAGAAATAATTTAAAGATGACAGAATTTACAGGAGCTGCCACGATTTCATACAAACGCAGTGTGTGGGAGAACTAGTTTTGTTTACTGCTGTACTGTCATCATTCCTTCTCCGGTTTTTTTCCCCTGCCAGTTTGTGTATGTTACTTGAGTACTTCAGGCACAGGGTCTATACAAACAAACCTCTTGGCAAGGAATGTACTGCTCTCTGTATAAGCCCATGGTGCTACTGACCTACTTGTCCTGAAGGCAGACTCTTTGAGGAATTTAATTTCTTCCAGTTGTTGTGGTTGGTTTGCATTGAACTATCTATATAGTCTCACCTGATTTTGAGCACACATGTTTGCCAAGTGCTAGCTAGGTGAAGGGGTCATAAGTCCTAGAAGAGAAATCAAAACTAACTTACTGTTAGAGGGACTGAAGGCTTGAGTTTAGGCCTCACTAACATCACACCCTAAATAATGAACTAATATAAATTAACATACCATTTCCTACTCTCTGTAGTACCAAAGATAATAAGCAAGTATTTTGAAAGAAATTATTTGACACATAAAGGTGAAGCTTCAATCTTTAACATTTAGTGAGTGATAAAGTAGGACAGAAATCAGAAGTTATATCAAAATCCAGGAATGTGCTTATGTTTAGAACATGACATTTCAGTCATTCATTTTTAGGGTGTTTTTTAATGTGTTGCCATATAGCTTTAGATCAATTAATATCCTGTTTCCACTATCCGTAGAACTCTTAATATTCACCTCGGGATGACATGAGTAATAGAAAGAGAGTTTGAAGCTGTATAACACACTTGAAAAATATTTTTGATTATATAAAAATATAAATATAACAAAGTTATATTAGTATTTCCTTATCTCTGATGATTCTAACCCCCTCATTTGTTATAGATGCCAGTGTCATATGATTGTTCCTTCTCTGAGATAAATTTCATTTAGAATTTGCATTGGTGGTAAAAGATCTGTTTCCATTTCTAAATTCTATAGCTAAATTATGTTGAAACCACCAAGAAAAAATTTCTACATAAATATCTTTCAAAAATGTATTTTCAAATTATTTTCCATATTTGCCAAATGATTAGTTTATCATGTTCTACAATGATTTTAGCACCAAATATTGATATTTGATTGCAAAGGCAACATATAAATACAGTGTGCTATAGTGGACAGACAGTTGTAGTCAGAATCAGGAAGACAGGGGTTCAATCTGGCCTCTGAAAGACAAATGGTTTTGTGACTGTGCAGATCACTTAATCCCTTAGTGCTCTAGACCACTGTCTAAGAGTATAACTTGCAGAGATTGTGTCAACCTGCACTGTAAGAAAAAGTGTCCTCACCTCAGAGTTTACTATTTGAAAGAAAACACAGGTAGAGTAGTGGTACCATATCCTATAACTGTATTACAGCATATGATCAATCTATTTTACTTCTTAAAGACTCAAAATAAAATGTGTATCACTGTATAGTTTTATCTTTGAAAATATAGAAATTAGAATTGGAAGAGGTAGTACATGAGCAGAAGAATGATAAATCCATGTAAAAATAAAGCCTTACTTCATTAGATTCTTTTTTCCTTAAGCTGTTCTTTACTTAAATTTAGCAGGTAAATAACAGTGAATTGCTTACAATTCTGCATTGAAATATGAGGCATTAAAATAGGTACTTTAAAACAGGAGAATATTGACAGTATGCTTAAGATCTGCGGATGCATACATTTTATTGTTCTATGTGATGCTTCATCTAAATAGTGCTAAAAGCATTATCTGAAATTGCTTTGTTTTAGAAGTCATGAAGCTGTAACTTTATTGTCAACAAATGAAAAAAGGAATAGTGTTTATGTTCTTCTGCCAGACCATAAATATATTTGTTTTGTTTCTATGATATAATACAGCCTAAGAATATAAGAAGCTAGTCAACATTTCATTTTTGTACATTCACACTTATACAGCTGCTTGGAGGGTGTGTATTAAAAATAACTTGACTAAAAGTTCACTTCTCTGGCAGATTAAGATTTCAAAATAGATGATTGATATTCAGTTACCAAGACATGTTCTGGGGGAGATAATTTTATTTTACACATTTTAAGAGGTTTTCTTAGGTTAATGTCATAAAATATTATATTTTTAACTCACCAATGGGTCCATAACTTCTCTTGATTTTGAGATATTTTTAGAGCCAAAAAGTGAGTTTTTATTTTCCCTATTTTGGCCAATAATAATAGATGTAAATTTTTTAAGGGATCTTACTCAAGCTATTCATTTAAAATTTAACATGCTAAATTTGCTTTAAAAAAGAAGACATCTTTTGAAAAACCCTGGTGTCATGGCCCAAATAGAATCACAGATTCTAAAAAAGTGAATGGGAGTCCAATTTGATGCTAACCAAGGAATATCACAGCCCCCACAATCTATGATGCAGTCTTTTCTTCAAGACCTCCAGTAAAGGAAAAATGTATTATATCCTCAGGCAACCCAAGTCTCTAGACATTAAGTATTTCATTAATGTTGATATATTACATGAGAAAAAGAGTTTTTGTGGTGGCTGTTAACTGCTGGTGCATTTCATAGTGCCTGACATGTAATGCACACTTAATGAATGCTTGTTGATTAATTCATTTTATTAATAATCAAGTATTTATTGATGTAAATACATTGGCATCTAGATGGCATTGTGGATAGAGTGCCAGACACGGAGTCAGGAAGACTCATCTTCATGAATTAAATTCCTGCTCTCAGATACTGGCTGTGTGACCATGAGCATGTCACTTAACTCTGTCTGGCTCAGTTTCTTCATTTGCAAAATGAGGTAGAGAAGGAAGTGACAAACCACTCTAGTATCTTTGCCAAGGAAACATCAAATGGGATCACAACCAGTCAGACATGACTTAAAATGACTGAAAAAATTCATTAATGAATACATTGTGCTACACTCTGGAGGGATTGTTGGTAGTGGAAGAATATAGAAGGTATGTAAGATATGGTTCCTGCCTCCAGGTGGAGATTGAGAGACAGACTTCTAATTCCTATTGAGAAATGAATGGTTAAACATGACAGTATATGATTACTTACTTAAATTTGTAGGCATTTATAATGGAGAAAGATTATTGTGGGCATCAATGAAGAGAAACACAAGTTTAATATAAAAGAACAGTTAGGTTTTTGAGAGGAAAAAGGGCAGAGAAGTAAAATGAGAGACAGAATTGAGGTGTGGAAGTAAATACAATACATTTGCAGGGTAGTGAGAAGAATGACTGGAATAATGGGTTTCAGAGTAGTGAGATGAGAGATTGAAGGGGGAGCTGTCCCTGAGGAATAAGAAGAGGGGTTTTGTGCTCAATGAGGCAAGTGGTCCATAAAGATTTTTTAGCAAAGGAATGATATTATGCAAGTAATAGCTAAGGAAGATGAGCCTAGCAATTATGTGTTGGATATTTTGGAGTGGGGAAGAGACTGGATTCAGGAAGATGAGCTTCTCTGCACTAAGTGGTGAATATTAGACTAGAATGGGGATGAAGGTGAAGGAAAGGATGCTGTTAAAGTCTTAGTACTATGGAAGACTTCCCAGAGGACTTAGCTCTATGTCTATGCTTCAAATCATTAGCAATAAGCACTTTCCATGACAAGTGCTGTAGTAGGAAGTAGCATACTCCTGCCAGCCATTTTCCATCAGTGTCAACAAGGGGTATGAAACCTAGTAGAAAGGGCAGGGATGGGTTGTCCTGTCCTAAAATCAGCCTGCTGCTCCCACCTGTAGCAAATTTGTTTCTTATCTCCTTTTCTTGATTCCTCTGTTTATCCACACATTACACCTGGTGCAGTTACTTTTCTGCCTGGCCTAGATCTTAGTCATTATGACTAATTCTTCTTCATACAATTCAAACTCTGTACTAGATCTGGTCATTTGGATATGATTCGATTCACCAAAGTTGGTTCTTAGTTTCCTCTTCTATGTCTTGGCACATTTACTTTTTTTTTTCCCTCTCCTAACTGACATTGTGATTTTATCTTGAATTTCTCATGTTCCTTTTGCCCATCCTATTGTGTTCTGCCTACAAAAATATGGTGAGAGAACAAGGGACTTGGTTTCAAATCCCACCATAGACACTTACTAGTGCTGAAATCCTGGGCAAATCATTTAAACTCCATGTACCTCAATTTCCTTATCTACACATGAGGGTTTGGGGTGGATTCTAAGGGCCATTCTGATCCTGTGACAGGCTAAATTCTTGCTTCCAGATTTATCTTTTTCATCTCCTGCTTAGAAAGAGAGCATGTGTTCTCATTTCTATTTTTTTAGTGATCTGTAGGGATATAACCCTAATTCAAACTTTTTTTAACCTGCCTTATGGTCTTTCTTCACATGTATCTTTTGGGATCGCTGGTTTTTGGATCCTTTCTGCCTTCTTGTATCTACTCAGAGCTCCTGGCTTATCTTTGCATCCTCATTTGTCAATCCATTTCCTTTCTTGTTCAGGAAGTAGAATGACTTGAGCAATTAAGGAAGGAGCTATACCTACCACTCGTTTGAATCCTCCAGCCACTAAACTGGGCCCCAGCAGTTTGGAGTCTAGGAGACATGGGTTCAATCCTGCTTCTGACATTTGCTAGCTGTGAGACCATAGGAAAATCATTTAAACTCTTTGAGTCACAGTTTGTTTCTTTGTAAAACTCCAGTTAACTTATTTTTTTTTCAATTCAGCAAAGTTTGCTTAAACACTTATTTCATATAAAAGTGCTGTTGTAGGCTCTGGGAATAGAAAGATAAAAGTGACCTAGTCTGTAAAGAATTAATGACACCAGCATTTTCAGTCATTTCTCTACTGGACTTTCTGATGTCTTCAAACCCTGTTAGGACTCTCCTATCTTGAAAGAAAAATCTTTATTTGATTCTTCTGTGCTGTATACAGATTGTATGTGTGGTTTGTCCTTTGTTCTTGAAGAGGACCTTGACATAAGGAAGATGATTTCATGAATTGGATTTAAATGAGGGAGAGTTGTGCAAAGTCACCAGGCTCACTTTCTCCCCCAGAGGATCTGGGTCCAATGGCCAGATATAGATCAGAATGACTCCAGATGGCCCAGGATGCAGTGGGAGACTTTGGCCTTACTCTCTCTCTCTCTATCTGTATCTGTATCTGTATCTATATCTATATCTACATCCATATCTGTATAACTTTTCTGTTTCTTCTGTTCTTCAAGACCTAAACTTGTAACAGTTACTTACATATAGTCATCACTCAAGGTAACTTGAGTGGCAAAAGATATTGAGCACCAGGCCTGCACACAGAAAGACCTGAGTTCAAATTTAGCCTCAGAAACCTACTAGCTGTGCAACTCTGGGCAACTGAATTCTGTTTGCCTTAATTTCCTCATCTGTAAAAGGAACTGGAGAAGGAAATGCAAACCACTCCAGTATCTTTGCCAAGAAAACCCCGGATAGGCTTGCAAAGAGTTAGACTTGACTAAACAGGAGCAAAAGCAATGATCACTCAATACATTTTTGTTGCATTGAAATTAAAAAGTAATATATTCTTGCTGCTATAATTTCCTTATCACTTACTGTCTATTTTATCCCTTACAATCTGGCTTACCACTTTAAAGAAATGTCTTTTGAAGGTGAAGTCATTTCCCAATTAACAAATTTAGTTTCCTAAATTGAATTGTAATTCTTCTCTCCTCCATCACTGACACTTTCCCCTAGATCCTCTTTGTTATGTTGACATATGATGTTAGTCTACTCCCTTCTTGCTACTGTTCCTCTCTGCCTTAATATTTCTAACTGAAGACAAGAAAAATCCAGGCTTGTCTCAGACCATTACCCTGCTCTGTTGATTTTTCTGCCTTGACTCCTCCAAAGGTAGAAGAAACAGGTGACAATAATATCACAAAAAAACCCAGAAAGAGAAAGTGTATCATCTGGGGTAGAAGGCATTCAAAGTATCAAATGAAGTATGTAGGTCTTAGAAGGATGAGGATTGAGAGGAGACCTTCATATTTGGCAGTAAGGATATCATTGGTAACTTTGCAGAGAGCAGTTTCAGTTGAGTGATCAGATAAAAAGTCAGATGACAAAAGACAGAAATGAATGAGAGGAGAGGAAGTAGAGGAAGTGAGTATCAACAACTTTTTTTCTAGCAGTTTGACAAAGGGAGATGAGACTTATGACTTAGAAAACCACGTTTCTGTATTTCTTTTTTATTAATATACTTAATTTGTTAAACATTTACCAATTACATTTTAATATGGTTTAGACCACACTCAGGAGTATTTTGGTCTATAAGCAGTCCAGATGTGTTTGATAGCTATTTCTTAAAATGTCTTAGTGAGAGAATATGCATATTTCTTTATGGCTTCTCAAATATTGTATCTCTTTTTTTTTCGTATAAAGTAGAATATGTTGTGTAAGGATGTTCTCTCCATGGTGAAATATAGATTCATGCAGGACCCAGATTTTGACACCAAATAGCATTCATAATGTAGAAGATGTTTTATGGGCTGATTTTAATCTGCTGTTGAAATGAGATAATAGCAATGTTATGTTCTTATCCTGTCTCTTGCCAACATCAAGGAAACAGAGTGGGCAGGATCACTTTTATTTTTTGTACTTCCCAAAGTCTCATCCTTAAAATAGAACTTATCTTTTTTTAACCAAACTTCTCTACCTCTCCCAACTTGATTCAAAGAGGAAAGAGATGACAAAAAACAATCAGTTGATTCTTCTGTTTCTTGGGATGTTATAGAACTCCTAGATGATATAACAGATGGATTTATCTTAAAAGCACATGGCCACATAATTTTGCTCAAAATCTGGAAATCTAGTCCTAGTAAAATAAAAGACCTGAGTCTCTATGGAGTACACTGTGAAAGTATCAAGGGACTGAACCTCAGGAGAGCAGAGAAGATACTAAATGATTAGCACAGTCACAGATGACATATATTTTTTAAATGCATTTGTGAGAGCACCTTGAATAACTTTTCTCACCTCCATAAGATACTTACAACAAAGATCTAAATACATATTGATGATACCCTTGAAAATATAAGCCTAGAACAATCAAGCTTTGACAAATGATTTTCTATAGTAGAGCATATGCTTATTGGCCCACAGCCATTTGAAAGTTACAGAGGATACAAGAACCTCCAGCATTTATTGTTTTTTGGTGATTTAAAAAGAAGCATTCAATTCAGAAAAGCAAAGGGCCGTCTTAATACCTATCCCCCATAGAGTAGCCCCTATTTGTCAACATGTTACAAAATTATATAACTAAAACAAAGCTAAAATGCCCACTGATCAAAGGGCATGCAGATATAGATATAGATAAATCATGTGTGTATGTATGTATATATACACACATACAGAAATACAAATAAATGCACATATATATGCATACATATACACACATGTATATAGAAATTCACCACTTCTTAGATTGGGGGTTCTTAACACGAGGACCATTATCTCTTTTTTTAAAATATTTTGATAATTCTCTTTCATTATACTCAATTCACTTTGTAATTCTTAAAACATTATTCTGAGAATGGGGCCATGGATTTCACCAGGCTGCCAAAAGGGTCTGTGACACAAAAATTGTAGCAAAGACTTGTAGCAAAGACTTGAGGAATTGTAGCAAAGACTTCCACATGTTCTTGATTGTTATTATACTGACTGAATCAATAATTTTAATTTTACAGATTTTCCTAACTGGAAATGCACATTTACTTAAAAAAACTGGCCTAAATCCACAAGGGAAGAAATGAATGAAAAAGGTTGATTGTCCAGACTGGTATGCACTTGTGTGGTCAGCCAACAAAGCTGGTCCACCTCCTTTGGGCAAATACTGCAAATGAAAAATGAACTTGACCCATAATTGGGTCAGATGAAAAAAAAGTATACTGGTTTGCATTTATTAACTTGCATAGCATTTTTGAACATCCTATTTTTTGGTGAAAAGGAACAAACAGACATTTTTACATCAATATTTTTCCTATGATGTTCCATAGTTCTTAATGGTGGAATGCCACCATGGTGTAAAAAATAATAAAATTTATGGGTTATTAAAAGAACAGTTGGTGAATGTGACTAGAGAAAATATAGTGGTACAGAATAATAAGGTCCTCCCTATCACATTTGATTCATCCCAAACAAAATGGAGAACATATTATTCAATTAAATATCAATTCAGAAAAAATTTATCTCTTGTTATTTGCAAGACTCTGTGCCAGGCTCTGAAAATACAACGGTGAAAATCATTATATTCCCTGTCATCAAGGAGCTTTTTTCTAACGGAAGGATACAGCATTCACATAGCAAAATGAGATATAAAGTTGGATGTGATAACAGAAAAGGAGAAAATACTTTGGAAAAATCCAGATAAAATGCTTTGGAAAATTTGAGATGGCAACTTGAAGGAATTAATAATAATGATAATTGCTAATATTTATATTTAGCCTTTTGGATATGTTATCTTGTTTCATCTTCCCAATATACTTGTGAGGTAAGTACTGCAACCTACTGGTATTATCCCCATTTGGTAGATGAGAAGAATAAAGTTGAGAAAGGTTATACAACATGATAGTTTAATAGTGATAGAATCTAGGGTAGTATGGTAACTCTCTTGCTTTGTTTTATTTAGACTCCACATTGATTGGTCTATATATAATAAATAATACCTACATATATACATATATATACATATATATTTAGTATTATTGCTTCTTACTATTTGTTCTTTTCCCTAAGAACTAGGAACAGAGTATGAAAGTCACAGAGAAATAAAGGTCCCCCACAAAAAATAACTTTCTAACAAAAAGAGCTACCCCAAAACAATGAATGTGTTGTCTCTAGTAGTAGCAAGTTTCCAATCAATGGAAGTATTCAGTGACAAATTGTTAGGTCTGTTGGTGAAGGGATTTATTTTTCAGGCATGGGGGTGACAAGTTAGTCACCAAATTCTCTCCACCTCTGAAAATTTTCTTATTCTATGACACTTATTTCTTGAATAATAAATATTTAGTTCTTAATCCATTTATTTTCATCATATGTCTTAGTTTTACCATCCAAACTTAAAAAATAATTACAAATGTAGTCAAATTATTATCTCTGGTAGAAGGAAAGAGTGCTGGTCTAGACAAATTCATTCCACATGTATTTTGATACCAACATTTCACCTCTACCATTTTCATACCTCTTAGCCTCTTAAAGACACAACTTCTTTCCATTGGAGCCCCCAATAGGAAGCATAATTGATTGATGAGTTTTACTCCATGCTAATGAATATTAAAATTTTCAAGGTGGGTGGGAGAAGTGAAAAGTAAGAAAACTAACTGTGCTAAAGCATCTACAAAAGAGAAAATAAACTACTGAATAATTGTGATTTGTCTCTACCTTAATAATGGCACTTCCTATTTTCTGAGAACATGTCTCAAAAGAGCCCAAAATACCTTAGAGATGTTACACAATTAATCTCTCCATATAAGAGTGCCAGGATTCAGATTTAATTCTCTTATAGTTCTTTCATCATTTAGAGAGTTTTCAAACATGTGAAAAAAATCTTGTCAAAATTGTCGCTTAGTGGGAGAGATTTTTATAGTGGAAAAGTCCTGTTCTCTTGGGAAATGTGGAAATGTCATATCAGGAGCTTGAGCTCCTGGTCTTTTTAATGAGCAGCCTTCTCAGCACAATTTAGCCTTTAAAAGCCTAGGTTGAATTTCTACTACCAAAATCAGGTGGAATCACTCCAAAAGCGAAATAACTCAGAAGAACTTTTAGGTATGGTTTGTCATTAGGTATGGTTAGCTTTTCATTTGATTGGCAAGGTGCTATAAGTTAATGAAACATATGTCTGAGTTATTGGGTTATAAAGGAATAGAAAAAAGTTGGAATTTTATTGAAATCCCACCTGAAGAACTCTGTTAATTCAGGATATACTTGTTACAGCATTATGAAAGGAATGTGCTTATTTTCCTAATATAAGTAAATATAGATCCATTTATGTACTTACTTTCCCATCTCTGAAATTTCTTGCAGTATTTTCTCCTTGATCTGGGAGCTCTGGAATTTGGCAACAATATTCCTAGGAGATTTCTTTTTGGTATCTATTTGAGGAGGCGATCGATGGATTCTTTCAATTTGTATTTTGCCCTGTGGCTCTAGAATATCAGGGCAGTTCTCCTTGATAATTTCCTGAAAGATGGCATCTAGGCTCTTTTTTTGATCATGGCTTTCAGGTAGTCCTATAATTTTTAAATTATCTCTCCTGGATCTATTTTCCAGGTCAGTGGTTTTTCCAAGGAGATATTTCACATTGTCTTCCATTTTTTCATTCCTCTGGTTCTGTTTGATAATATCCTGATTTCTCATAAAGTCACTAGCTTCCACTTGCTCCAATCTAATTTTTAAAGTAGTATTTTCTTCAGTGGTCTTTTGGACCTCCTTTTCCATTTGGCTAATTCTGCCTTTCAAGGCATTCTTCTCCTCATTGGCTTTTTGGAGCTCTTTTGCCATTTGAGTTAGTCTGTTTTTTAAGGTGTTGTTTTCTTCAGTGTATTTTTCAGTATTTTTTTGGGTCTCCTTTAGCAAGTCATTGACTTGTTTTTCATGGTTTTCTCGCATCCTTCTCATTTCTCTTCCCAATTTTTCCTCTACTTCTCTAACTTGCTTTTCCAAATCCTTTTTGAGTTCTTCTATGGCCTGGGGCCAGTTCATGTTTTTCTTGGAGGCTTTGGTTGTAGGCTCTATGACTTTGTCGTCTTCTTTAGGCTGTATGTTTTGGTCTTCTTTGTCACCAAAGAAAGAATCCAAAGTCTGAGACTGAATCTGGGCGCGTTTTTGCTGCCTGGCCATATTCCCAACCAACTAACTTGACCCTTGAGTTTTTCAGTGGGGTATGACTGCTTGTAGACTAACGAGTTCTATGTTCTACGTTTGGGGGGGAGGTGCCAGCTCTGTCAGAGCCGCACTCCTCCTTCCCCAAGGACCCCCAGTCCAGACTGGACTTAGATCTTCAGCAGGCTGTTGCACTCCTGCTCTGATCCGCCACTTAATTCCTCCCACCAGGTGGGCCTGGAGCCGGAAGCAGCAGCAGCCGTAGCTGCCCCACCTCCGCTGCCCCCGGGGCTGGAAGCCGAACCGCGAACTCCTTCCACTCCCGCAGCTTTTCCCACTAACCTTCTCCGCAGTCTTTGGTGTTGGTGGGTCGAGGGGTCTGGTAACTGCCGCAGCTCACATATTCAGGGCGCTAGGGCCCCCTCCGCCCGGCTTCTGGTCTGGATCGTCCACGCCGCTCAGGCTGGGCTCTGCTCCACTCTGTTCCCAGCTCCCAGCTCCCAGCTCCGTGTGGAATAGACCTCACCCAGAGACCATCCAGGCTGTCCTGGGCTGGAGCCCTGCTTCCCTCTGCTGTTCTGTGGGTTCTGCCTTCTAGAATTGGTTCAGAGCCATTTTTATAGGTTTTTGGAGGGACTCCCGTACGGAGCTCACTCTAGTCCGTGCTTACCAGCCGCCATCTTGGCTCCGCCCCCCTCTGAAATTTCTTAATAAAAATAATCTACATACACATTGAAAGAATTCTTGATAAAAGTATGAGGAGTGAGGAAATATATTTTGCAAAATATATTCTATATTAGACTGTATCTTTACAATCACACATTTTGTGTAGAAGTATAAAATTGCATTCTGATTTTTGACTACCAAAACATAGAACAAAATGCTACCTTACAGGCTGTTAGACACTTCGTTGTCTTCCATATGTATTCCAAAATCTTTTAAGATTACTTAAAGGGTGAACCATCCAAGCCTTTGCCAATCATCTGACAATTATTATCAGATGATGCTAGATTCTTTTGGGGAAATTAAAGCATCCTTTTAATGACAATGGTATAAAGTAGGGGAATATTTTTTCCCCTTAAACAAAGACCTGTATTTGGAATATCAATATTCTTTCATAGTGAATAGCTATGTGTGATTATTAGGTACAAGGAAATGTATTAAGTATTATGGACAGTATAAAATCAAATAAAACACAATCTCTATTCTTGAAGAACTTAGAATATAGTTTAATAAAAGATTCTTTATGGAATAATAATTCTAATTGTGGCTTTTCTTATGGAATTATTCCATTTATGGAATAATACAATAATCCATGTAAGCAATTATAATTCATATCTAGATTTTATATAGAGCTTATCTAGATCTTGGAAGGTAGGAAGATGAACATATTGATAAATATTTATTAAGTGCTTACCATTCACCAAACTCTATGATAAGCCCTCAGTATAGAAATTCAAGCTGGCTAGTGTCTGTTTTCAAGGAGCTTACATTCTAATAGGGGAAGAAAAAACATAGAGAGATGGAAAAAGGTGGGGAAGCACATAGAGATCTGGTTCCAGGTAAATTAACACAAAGGCTCATCTGTCAGAGTCCAATTTTGCAGAGGTGAAGTCCAACGTTCCAGTGGGGAGCATGTAGGAGAAGAGAAGTGTTGTGGATTATGGCCAGACTGAAGGGAGAGAATAAGGGATTTTTCAAAACTTAGGGAAAATCCATTCATTAAAGGGAGATTGGCTACTTCTTTGAATTAAAGAAAAAAGAAAGTGATAATATGGAATTTTGGCAATAGGATATCAACCTGTAGGTAGTTTGGTCTGCTTCTAGTATTTTTGTGGTATGATCAGAGCTCACTTATGTAAGACTATTTAAGGGTAAGGTCAGATGGAATTTGTGAAAAGTTTAAATTAGAGAATATTTCAAAAATGAAGTTTTATTTCTTCATAATACATATAATTAGTCAAATTAAATGGATTCCCCTAGTTAAACCCCTTTTAGGGACTTATTTACTTGGTGGGCAGGCATGGCTTTGATCTGGTGATCCTGAATATTGCCCTGTGCTTGAAGACAATTTGTTTCCTCAAGTCATTTAATGAAAGAAAGAACTTTCATAGCAAAGAAAAACTTTAGCTTAACATTCTCCCTTATACCAAAAAATCTCAATAATAGTATCCATATTTATTAAATACTGTATTCTTCTAATTAAGGCAAATTAAGTCATCTAAGCAGGCAGAGACTTAGTCAATTTTTTTTCTCTCCCCAGTAGTGGTTATTTAAAACTCTCCTTCTGTTAATATTTTTATTCCCCCTTCTTCCTATTTGATGTACTATCTAGTATTGCTGTAGCACCTATCACTATACTTACATATTTTGACAACAGTACCATATATAGCTCAGGAAACAAGACAGTAAGGATGATATGAAGAAAGGAAAACACTTTAATGTGTTGTTTATTATTCTTATTGTAATTATCATTATTATCCTAAGGGTTACACTGGGAATGGGTGGGAGATCATGGTGGAAAAATAAGACCCAGATCAGAATGGGTCACTGGACAATATATCAAGGTGTTCTTATTTTTTTCATAATTTTAGGACATAGTGTTAACATTTATAGCTTGGGTCCCCATTCTGAACAGCCCTTTCATAGTATCCATAAAAATTACTTAAAAGGGCAGCTAGATGGTGCAGTCAGTAGAGTGCCAGGCCTACAGTCATAAAGACTCATCTTCCTGAATTCAAATCCCTCCCCGCCAGACATTTAATAGTTGTGTGACCCTGGGCAAATCACTTAACCCGATTTGGCTTAGTTTCTTTGTCTGCACAATGAGTTGGAGAAGAATGGCAAACTACTTCAGTATCTGCCAAGGAAACCCCCAAAAGGGTCAAGAACAATTGGACACAACTGAAAAATAACTAAACAACTAATCCTTAAAGGTCAACTAGGACCCATTTTTAATCAGACTTAAATTGTTTGGGTTTACTTTGATGTTTGTTCTATTTGAAAAAAAAGCAACCTATAAATGAATATACTTAAGCCACCCTTGCTATGTGCCATCTGTTATAAATTTTCAGTTTCAGCCTTTTAGTGGTATTGTCGAGAGAGCTAGAATAGAAGTCTAGGGACTTGGGAACCAACTCTTTTACTAACTAGCTGTATAGGTCCCTTCCAGTTCTAACATTTGATGAGTCTATGAATTTATTTAAGATAGAACTTACCTGTGTGGCTGAGCAAACAGACTGTAGTTCTGGAACTTCTGGGTATTGATATTTCTGTACAGCATTTCTAATATGAGATTTAAAGATCATTTAGTCTCCTCTCTTAAGGTCACTTATTCTTCCCCTTACTAGATGAAGATCTATTATGAAACACTACTCTATTCAGACAGTTTTTAACTTCATGATGAGTCATATTGTGAAAGGTAATTTGTAAGACTGTTATTTGAGACTAAATATTTTTCTGCATCGCATTTGACACTAAATATTTTTCTACATAGGATTTTATACTGTTTTAGGTCATTTCACAAATGTCTGTTTAATCTATAATAGCTCTATAATATGCATATGTGTATGTAATATCCATATATTTATTTTTATGAATGGAAACTATCATGAATAACATGGAAATGTGATCATGTTATATTATAATATGAATATATGAAATATATGTATGTATGTGCATGTATATGTATAGACATATACACATAGATATATATCTATATATCACTCTTGGAGCATATCACTTTTCTCATTCATGATGTTAAGATTTTGAATATTATTGTCTCATTTTTTTGCGATCGAAAAAACAGTCTTATAGAGATGCAATGGCTTACCAAAGGTCCCATGGGTAAAAAGCATCCTGAGCTTTCTATTTTAACACAAATCTAAAACAAGAATTCTTTATTTATTTATTTGTGTGTTTGTTTTTAAAGCAAAGATTCTTAAAGCGTGTGTGTGTGTGTGTGTGTGTGTGTGTGTGTGTGTGTGTGATGGCTACATTTGGCAGACTAGTAAAGCCTAAAGATCCATAGTCAAAACATTGTCTTTAAATAAAAAAAAATACACATAGGATTACAAAGGAATATGGATATATTGAAATAGTTAAAAATATTTAAAATTCAAAGGTTATGAGCCCAACAGTCTTAGCCCTACGGTGTAAAAAAATGGCCTAACTACTAAGTTGTGGCTTTCTTTATATAAAAATCACTGAAAAAAGAGTCACCTATTTCTGTGTTTCAAAGGGAAACCAGAGGGACTTAGAATCACTGGAACAGAGACCATGCTTTCCTGGTTTAATGGGGGAAAAATAATACCAAAAAAAGTTAGATTTATTTTACTTGTGTTTATCTGAAGTTGCAAGGGGAAAGGAGAAGGAGAAAAAGATTTAGAGCATTTAATAGGCCTTAGAAATCCCTGGGTCCAATCTCTTCATTTTAAAAATGGAGAAACTATGACTTAAAGATGGTAAATGAATTTCTTGAAGTCACAAAGGGTTTAAGTGGCAGAGCCAGGATTTGAATGCAAGTTTTCTGCCTCTAAATCAGCTCTATTTCCACTTTCTTATACTGTCTCAATTTGTGACTAAGTATAGAGAAGGGATTTTTCTTCAGAGGTTTTATTCTGGACCTGTTTTCATCAACTCTAGATGAAAAAACATATTTGTTATGTTCATCCATACATACATGGGCCCTATTCAATATGCGATTTTTCTCTTTTGAGGAATTAAATTCAATTATTTTAATTTGTTTTGTCTTTAGGTTCCATATGTATGTAATATTCCTAAGACAAAGAGTCAGACTGATACACACTTCTTAAACCCAAATGAGTGAAATGAGTCATTTTAGTAGGAAATTTGATTGCCTATTGAATAAATTTATAATTTTGAGTATTGGAATTCTCAAACCTACATCTTCAGATATTATTCTTCGGCATTCTGTTTCATAGAATTGTTCATTGTTTAGCTTTTGATATCATGGCAAAATTGTAAAAAAAAAATGGGAATATTCCTCAGCCCTCTGCAACCTGCCTCCAGCCAGTCTTTACAATTTATTATAAATTACACCCCTTCACACATCTTTGTGCAGTCCTTCATGTGTACTATTTTTGTGACTTTCTTTGCTGATCTCAATGTCTAGAAAACATTCCCTCCTTGCCTCTGACTCCTGGAATCTTTCACTTCCTTCAAAATTTGGCTCAAATGCCGTGAGATATTTCATTATTCTTTTCCCCTAAACAGCAATTTTTTTTTCTGTCAGTGAAAACGTACCTTCTCTCCTTACCCTCCACTCCATTAACAAAGAAAGAACAATTAACCTCTATGATACAGACATGTCTAATCAAACAAAGCATTTTCCCACATTGGCCTTGTCCAAAAAACCTATATCTGAGTTTGTATTCTGAATGTATTACCTCTCCATCAGGAAATGGAAAGTATGCCTCTTTTTCGAGGCCTCTGGTATCATAGTTGATCAGAGTTTTTTGGTTTTGTTTTGTTTTCTTGGATTTCATGATGAGAACTTTGTGTGGTACATTTTTTAGAACTGTGGTGGAGTTTGGGGGTAGAACATAGCTGTATGGAGTTAGAAACCACTAGTAGACTGAGAGGTGTAGGAGTGCTAGGCATGTAGAATGGCACCAGACCATGCCAACTCGGAACAGCAGAGGAACCCAGCAAGTGTGCTGGTCTGGGAGAACACTGGGTGAGCAACACATGGGAACAGGAGCAGGCCCAGAGCGGAAGTACCGGCTCCAGTGCTGATTGAGCCCCAGGCCTCTCAGCCCAGGACAGGAGTCTGTCAGAGCTACAGGAGACACAAGTGCAGAGCCTACAGCCATGGGAGCAACTACCCTGGCGGCCTCCAGCCTAAAGGTTTGAAATGAACTTTCTTGAATTTCTAGGAGCCATGATGGCCAGGTAAATTGGCTCTCCCACCCTTCCTCACTCAGAAAATACTCCCTTGGGAGAAATTTGAAATAGAGGGGCCAGAAGTGGGGCTTCAGTAGCCTTTTAGCAAGAGAAGTTGGGGAGAGGGCTCTTCTTGTGGTGGCTGGAGGGGACTAGTGCAGGAAGAGAGGTGTCCCAGCAGGCCCCACCTCAGCAAAACAAAGAGAGTTACTGAGCCCCAGGGGGGGTGGAGCTAACAAACATCAATACCAGGACCCCAGATGTGCCTTTGCACAGCCAGAGGAAGTGTCAGTCAGCAGCACAGACAACAGTAGAGACCACCCTTGCAGCAGAGCAGTCCCCGGGAAGAGGAGATTTCAAGCAACCAGACCACCCCTTCCCCACACCTCATGAAACCAGAAGCCATAGCACACAAAACCAGTGAGCAGGCCCACAGTTCCCAACACAAGAAGCTTGGGACAGAGCCCCCTGGGCCCCAGAAGCAGAGATCCACTTTAGAAGCCGGGGGCGGGCAACACCATGAAAAAGCATACTAAAAGGCAAAAGACTATTGATTCCTATTATGAAGACAGGGAAGATCAAAATACAAATGCAGAAGAGGACAGCATGGACACTCTACCCACATCTGAAACCTAAAAAGGGAGTGTGAACTGCTGTCCAGCCCAAAAAGCATTCCTGGAAGAACTTAAGGAGGTCTTTAAAAACCAAATTAGAGAGTTAAAGGAAAAAAAATGGGAAAAAATTCTCTGATGAAAACAAATCTTTAAAAAGTAAAATTGGCCAAATGGTTAAGGAGATTCAGAATATAAATGGAGAAAATGTGTCATTGAAAACTAAAATCAGCCAAATGGAAAAGGAGATAGAGAAGCTCAATGAAGAAAACAATATGTTAAAAATTAAAATTGGGGAAGTAGAAGCTAATGACTCTAGGAGACATCAAGAATTAGTCAAACAAAATCTAAAGAATGACAAAATAGAAGAAAATGTGAAATATCTGATTAGAAAAACAACTGACCTGGAAAATAGATCCAGGAGAGACTATCTAAGAATTACTGGTCTACCTGAAAGCCATGATGAAAAAAAGAGCCTGGACAGTATCTTACAAGAAATCATTAAGAAAAATGGCCGTGAGGTCCTAGAACCAGAGGGTAAAATCGTCATCGAAAGAATCCACTGATCACCCCCTGAAAGAGACCCCAAATTGAAAACTCCAAGGCATATTGTAGCCAAATTCCAGAATTATTACGTCAAGGAGAAAATACTGTAAGCAGCCAGACAGAAACAATTCAAATATCATGAAACTATAGTCAGGATCATGCAGGGTCTTGCAATTTCTACAATAAAAAAGGAGGAATTGGAATATGATATTCTGAAAGGGAAGGGAGCTTGGACTACAACAAAGAATCAACTACCCAGCAAAATTTAGCATAATTTTTCAGGCAAGGATATTGACATTCAGTGAAATAAGGGAATTGCAGACCTTCCTGATGAAAAGGGCAGAGCTCAATGGAAAATTTGATCTTCAAATGGAAAACTCAAGAGAGATATAAAAATGTAAACGGGGATGGGAGAGAGGAACTATGTTATTCAATAAGGGAAAATTGTTTACATCCTTACATAGGATTACATTGATTTGTATATGTTAAATATATGTCAGTCTTAAGAATGGTACAGTTACTATGACAACTGAAAGGGATATTCATAGACTGAGGATATCAGGATAAAGTAACTTATGTGATGACAAAAAAACATAATTAAGGGGTTCAAAGGGATTGTTCTGTGAGAAGAGGTAAGGAGGTAGAAAAGGGTAAATTATGCCACATGAAGAGGCACAAAAACATAGAGGGAAAGAAGGGAAGGAGAAAAGAAATGTTTGAGCTTTACTCTCATTGGATTTGGTTCAAGGAAGGAATAACATACTCTGATAAGTACAGAAATCAAAATTGTCCTACTGGAGGGGAAAGTGGGAAGAAAAGGGGAGGTGGATAGAAGGGAGGGAGGGAGCAGCAAGGGGAAAAGGATAAGATGATGCAGGGGTGTCATTAGGGAAGGACAATCGATGAAAACAGTGGTCAAAGTCAAAACTCTTTTGAGGAGTAGCAGGGAGAAGGTAGAAGGTAGAAATAAAGGCATAAACAGGGGAGAAATAGAATGGAGAAAAAGACACAGATAGTAATAATAACTGTGAATGTGAATGGAATGAACTCTCCTATAAAAGGGTAGCGGATACCAGAATTGTTTAAAAACCATAATCCTGCAATATGTTGTTTACAAGAAACACATTTGAAACAGGGGGATACACACAGGGTAAAGGTAAAAAGGCTGGAGTAGAATATATTGTGCTTCAGATAAAGTAAAAAAAAAAGCAGGGGTAGCAATCCTAATCTCAGCAAAGCAAAAGCAAAGATATATCTAGTTAAAAGAGATAAGGAAGGACACTATAGCCTGCTAAAAGGCACCATTAACAATAAAGCAATATCATTACTTAATATATATGCACCAAGTGGTATAGCATACAAATTCTTAGAGGAGAAGTTAAGGAAGTTACAGGAAGAAATAGACAGCAAAACTACATTAGTGTGGGACCTCAACCTTCCCCTCTCTGAACTTGATAAATCTAACCTCAACATAAACAAGAAAGAAGTTAAGGAGGTGAATAGAGTTTTAGAAAAGGTAGATATGATAGACCTTTGGAAAAAAACTGAATGGGGATGAAAAGGAATAGACCTTTTTCTCAGTAGTACATGGCACATACTCAAAAATTGACCATGTACTAGGGAATATAAACCTCACAATCCAGTGCAGAAAGGCAGAAATAGTCAATGCATCCTTTTCAGATGATGATGCAAATTAACTTTAGTTAATTTGATTAACAAAAAAAGAAGAAAACCAAATTACCAATGTCAAAAATGAAAAGGGTGAATTCACCTTCAATAAAGAAGAAATTAAACTATAATTAGGAATTATTTTGCCCAGTTGTATACCCATAAATGTGACAACCTAAGGGAAATGGATGATTATTTACAAAAATACAAATTGTCCAATTTGAGAGAAGAGGAAATAAATTACCTAAACAACCCCATCTCAGAAAAAGGAAATTGAGCAAGCCATCAATGAACTCCCTAGGAAAAAATCTCCAGGGCAAGATGGTTTTACATGTGAATTATATCAAAGATTTAAAGACCAATTAAATCCCTTACTATATAGACTATTTGGGAAAATAGGTGAAGAAGGAGTCCTACCAAATTCTTTTTATGACACAAATATGGTACTAATACCTAAACCACGAAGAGCCAAAACAGAGAAAGTAAATGATAGACCAATTTCCTTAATGAATATTGATGCAAAAATTTTTAATTAAATATTTTAAAAAAGATTTCAGCAACTTATTAGGAGAATAATACACTCTCACCAGGTAGGATTTATTCCAGGAATGCAAGGCTATGTCAATATTAGGAAAACAAATAGCATATCAACAATAAAACTAGCAGAACCCATATGATTATCTCAATGGATGCAAAAAAAGCTTTTGACAAAATGCAACGTCCATTCCTATTAAAAACACGAGAAAGCATAGGAATAAATGGAGTGTTCCTTAAAATTATAAGTAGCATCTACCTAAAACCATCAGCAAGCATTATACGTAATGGAGATAAGCTAGATCTACTCCCGGTATGATCAGGGGTGAAACAAAGGTGGCCATTATCACCCCTATTATTCAATTTGGTACTACAAGTGTTAGCTTTATCAATAAGAGAAGAAAAAGGAATTGAAGGAATTAGAATAGGCAAAGAAGAAACCAAGTTATCACTCTTTGCAGATGATATGATGATTTACTTAAAGACTCCTAGACAATCAAGTAAAACACTACTGGAAATAATAAAAAAAATACTTTAGCAAAGTTGCAGGATATAAAATAAACCCACATAAATCCTCAGCATTTCTATATATTACTAAGAAAGCCAAACAGCAAGAGAAACAAAGAGAAATTCCATTTAAAGTTACTGTACACACTATAAAATATTTGGGAGTCTACCCGCCAAGACAAACCCAGAGACTATATGAACATAATTATGAAACACTTTTCACACAAATAAAGTCAAATCTAAATAAATGGGAAAACACTAGTTGCTCGTGGTTATGCAGAGTTAATATAATAAAAATGACAATTTTACCTAAATTAATTCACTTATTCAATGCCATAGCAATTGAACTACCAAAATTATTTTACAGAGCTGGGTAGAATAATAACAAAATTCATATGGAAGAACAAAATGTCCAGAATATCAAGGGAATTAATGAAAAGAAATACTAAGGAAAGTGGCCTAGCCATACCAGATATTAAACTGTACTATAAAGCAGCAGTCATCAAAACTACTTGGTACTGGCTAAGAAACAGAGTGGTAGATCAGTGGAATAGGTTAGGTACAGAAGACTCAGAAGTCAATGACTATAGCAATCTACTCTTCAATAAACCCAAAGAATTCAGCTTCTGGGTTAAGAATTCACTATTTCACATAAACTGCTGGGAAAATTGGAAAATGGTAGGGCAGAAACTGGGCATAGACCAATATCTTACACCATATACCAAAATAAAGTCAAAATGGGTTCATGATTTAAGAATAAAAGCTGATACTATAAATAATTTGGGAGAGCAAGGAACAGTTTGCCTGTGAGATTTATGGGAAAGGGGAGAATTCACAACCCAACAAGAGAAAGAAAGCATTACAAAATGCAAAATGGATAATTTTGATTTTGTTAAATTGAAAAGGTTTTGTATAAACTAAGCCAATGCAACAAAGATTAGGAGGAAAGGAGAAAATTGGGAGAAAATCTTTACAACAATGTCTCTGATAAAGGCCTCATCTCTAAAATATACAGGGAACTGTTCCAAATTTATAGGAATACAAGTCATTCCCCAACTGAGAAATGGTCAAAAGATATAAAGAGGCAGTTTTCAGAGGAAGAAATTAAAGACATCTATAGGCATATGAAAAATGCTCTAAATCACTACTGATTAGAGAAATTCAAATCAAAACAACTCTTAGGTACCACATCTCTCCTGTCAGATTGGCTAACATAACAAAACAGGAAAATGATAAATGCTGGAGAGGATGTGGGAAAATTGGAACACTGTTACATTGTTGATGGAGTTGTGAATGGATCCAGCCATTCTGGAGAGCAATTTGGAACTATGCCCAAAGGGCTAAAAATGTGCATACCCTTTGACCCAGCAATACCACTTCGAGGGCTGTATCCAAAAGAGATCACAGAAATAGGAAAGGGACTGGTATGTACAAAAATATTTATAGCAGCTCTTTTTGTGGTAGCAAAGAATTGGAAATCAAGGGGATGCCCATCAATTGGGGAATGGCTAAACAAGTTGTGTTATATGAATGTAATGGAATACTATTGTGCTATAAGAAATGGGGAAGATACGAACTTCATAATAACCTGGAAAGACCTACATGATCTGATACTGAGTGAGGGGAGCAGAACCAGGAGAACATTGTACACAACCCACAGTCATATTGCTTCTGTGATGACTAATTTTGACAGACTTGGCTCTTCTCAGGAATTCAAGGTTCAAAGACAATTCCAAAGGATTCATGATGGAAAGAGCTATCTACCTCCAGAGAAACAACTACAGAGTCTGAATGCAGATTGAGGCAAACTATTTGTTCTCTTTTTTTTTTCTCTTTTTTTGGGTCTTGTTTCTTCTTTCTCATGATTCATTCCATTGGTTATAATCCTTCTTTGCAACTTTACTATTATGTAAATAAGTTTAATGCAAAGGTTTATATAGAATGTACATCAGATTCCATGCCATCTTGGGGTGGAGGAGGGAGGGGAGGGAGTGGGAGAAAATTTGGAACTCAAAAATTTGTGGAACTGAGTGCTATAAACTAAAAATAATAAATATAATTAAAATATAAAAAAAGGAACATAGTTGCACTTCTTGATGTTACTCCACCATCTTGACTCTACCTTTCTTAAATCAGTTTGTATTTCCAAAAATACTTCCCATCTCTGAATTCCCATTGCACTTTATGCTGTAGTCTAATGTATTGCATATTTTACTTAGAGTCCATTATTCTGAGTTTTAGTCTTCCTACTTCCACTTACTGGCATTAGAAACCTTGTGTGTGTTGCTTCATCAATTTGAGCTTCCATTTTTCCATCCACAAAATGGGGAGAACACCCATAATTGCTATGCTTTCTTGGGGATCAAATGAGATAACATTTGGAATGGGTTTTGGAACCTTAAAGTTGTTGTTTCTGTTCTTATTTTCACTCTTGTTGAAAATACGCTAACCTCATCTGTATTCTCATTTCAGTATTTCACATGTACACATCTTTCTTCCTCAAACAGATTGGGATCTCTTTGAGGGAAGAGGGTTTTTTTTTCCTTATCATTGTTCATTGCTGTTCTTAATAGAGACTGCTCACAATGGTTAGTTGGTACTTTTTGAAGTGTCTCAACTAATTAACTTTATAAAGTTTAAATAATTTAAAAGTATAAAACTGCCTCTTCATGTCCTTTGACTATCTTTCAACTGGAGAATTGCTTGTATTCTTATAAATTTGACTCAGTTCTCTATATATTTGAGAAATGAGGCCTTTATCAGAGAAACTTGCTTTGAAGATTGTTTCCTAACTTTCTGCTTTCCTTCTCATCTAGGTTGCATTGGTTTTGTTTGTACAAAACATTTTTCAAAATTTTAATATAATCAAAAAGTATCTATTTTACCTTTCACAATTCTCTTTATCTCTTGTTTAGTCATGAATTCTTCCCCATAGATCTGACAGGTAGATTATTCCTTGCTTTGTAATTTGCAAATGTTTCACCTTTTATGCCTAAATTATGTATCCATTTTGACCTTACCTTGCTTTACCCTGTGAGGTGTTAGTGTATCCCTAGTTTGGATCTTATTTCCCAGCAGATTTTTTTTTTTGGTCAAATAGTGTGTTCTTATCCCAAAGGCTGGGGTCTTTGGTTTACCAAACATTAGGTTACCTTGATAATTGACTACTGTGTTTTGTGTACCTAAATTATTTCATTGAGCCACCACTCTGTGTTTTAGCCAGTACCAAATTTGATGATTACTACTTTATAATATAGTTTTAGATTTGGTATTGTTAGGCCACTTTCCTTTGTGGTTTTTTTATTAATTCATTTGATATCTTGACCTTTTGTTCTTCCAGATGAATTTTGTTGTTTTTCTAGCTGTATGAAATATTTTTGGTAGTTTCATTGGTATAACTCTGAGTAAACTAGTTTAGGCAAAATTGTCATTTTATTGTATTGGCTCAGCCTACCCCTGAGAAATTGATATTTTTTTCAGTTGTTTAGATCTGACTGTGTGAAAAGTGTTTTGTAACTGTGTTCATATAGTTCCTGGATTATCTTGGGAAGTAGACTCCCAAGTATTTTATATTGTTTACGGTTATTTTGAATGGAATTTCTCTTTCTATCTCTTGCTACTGGTCCTTTTTGGTCATATAAAGAAATGATGATTTATGTGGGTTTATCTTATATCCTGCAACTTTGCTAAAGTTGTTAATTATTTCAAGTACTTTTTTTAGTTGATGCTTTAGGATTCTCTAAGCATACAGTTATATCATCTGCAAAGAATGATAGTGTTGCTTCCTCATTGTCTATTTTAATTATTTCAATTTCTTTTTCTTCTCCTATCACTACAGCTAACATTTCTAGTACTGTATTGAATGATAGTGGTGATAATGGCCATCTGTGATTCACCGATGATCATATTGGGAAGGCTTTTAGCTTATTTCCATTACAGAAAATGCTTGCTGAATGTTTTAGATAGATACTGCTTGTCATTTTATGGAACATTCCCTTTATTTCTATTCTCTGCAATGTTTTTATTGGAATGGGTGCTGTATTTTGTCAAAAGCTTTTTCAGCATCTATTGAGATATTTCAGTGATTTCTGTTGGTTTTGTTAGTGGTATGGTCAATTGTGCTGATAGTTTTTCCTAATATTGAACCAGCCCTGCATTGCTAGTATAAATCCCACCTGGTCATAGTGTATAATCCTTGTGATATATTCCTGTAATTACCTTGCTAATATTTTGTTCAAAAATTTTTCATCAATATTCATTAGAGAATTTGGTCTATAATTTTCTTTCTCTGTTTTAGCTCTTCCTGGCTTAGGTATCACCAATATATTTGTATAATAAAAGGAGTTTGGTAGGACTCCTTCACCTATTTTTTCAAATAGTTTATATAATGTTGGAACTAATTGTTCTTTAAATGTTTGATAGAGTTCACTTGTGAGCCCATCTGACCCCAGGGATTTTTCCTTAGGTAGTTTATTAGTCGGTTGTTCAATTTATTTTTTTAAGATGGGGCTATTTAGGCATTCTATTTCCTCATCTGTGAATCTGGGTAATTTATATTTTTTTGTAAATATTCATTGATTTTGCTCAGATTGTCAGATTTATTGGCATTTAATTGGATAAAATCTTTTCTAATCATTGTTTTAATTCTTCATTGGTGGTGATTTTACCTTTTTCATTTTTGATACTGGATATTTGGTTTTCTTCTTTTTTAAATCAAATTCTTAAATCAAATTCACCAATGGCTTCTCTATCTTACTGATTTTTCATAAAACCGGCACCTGGATTTATTGTTAGAATAATAGTTTTTTGTTGTTTTGTTTTGTTTTGTTTTACTTTCAGTCCTATTAATCTCAACCTTAATTTTCAGGATTTAAACTTGGTCCTTGATTGAGGATTTTTAATTTTTTTTCCTAGGTTTTTTTTAAGTTGCATGCCCAATTCTTTGATCTGCTTTTTTTTTTTTTTCTGTTTTGTTGATACAAGAATTTAGAGAAGTAAATTTTCCCGAAAGTAGTGCTTTGGCTACATCCCATAAATTCTAGTAGGTTGTTTCATTTTTGTCATTCTCTTTAATGAAATTGATTATTTCTATGATTTCTTCTTTGATGCACTTATTCTTTAGAATTAGATTATTTGATTTCCAATTAATTTTTAATCTGTCTTTCCACAATTCCTTGCTGAATGTAATTTTTATTGTATTATTATCTGAAAAGAATACATTTAACGTTTTTACCTTTCTACGTTTGATTTTGTGGGTTTTATGCACCAATATATGGTCAATTTTTGTGTAGAAGCCATGCACTACTGAGAAAAAATATATATTCCTTTCTGTTCTCATACAGTTTTCTCCAAAGGTCTATAATGTCTAACTTATCTAATATTCTATTTACCTCCTTAATTTCTAGTTTATTTTGTTGTTGTTGTTCCATTTATCCAGTTTTCAGAAGGCATAGCTGAGGCCCCCAATAGTACAGTTTTGCTGTATATTTTTTCCTGTAACTTTGTTAACTTCTCCTTTAAGCATTTGAATGCTACCACTTGGTGCATATATGTTTAGTAGTGATATTGCTTTATTGTCTATGGTACATTTTAACAAGTTGTAGTTTCCTTCCTTATCTCTTTTAGTTGGGTCTGCTTTTGCTTTTACTTTATCTGAGACCTGGATTGTTCCTCCTCTTTTTTTTAACTTCTGCTGAAGCATAATAGATTCTGTTCCAGCCCCTTACCTTTACTCTGTGTGTGTCACTCTGCTTCAAGTGTGTTTCTTGTAAGTGACATACTGTAGGATTCTGCTTTTTTTATATACTCTGCTATCTGCTTCTATTTTATGGGATACTTCATCCCATTCATATTCTGAGTAACAATTACTAACTGTATTTTTCTCCCACCAATTTTCCCTCCTGTTTGTCCTCTCTCTCCTTTCCCCCTTTCCCTCCTCACCATCCCATCTCCCCTCATCTGTCCTCCCTTCTGTCAGTCTCCCTCCCTTTAATTAATCTCCTCCTTTCCTATTTCCTGGTTGGGTAAGATTGATTTCTATATTTAACTGATTATATATATATATATGTATATTATTCCCTCTTTGAGACAATACTGAGGAGAGTTCAAGCAATTCACATTGCCCACCCTCCATTTCCCCTCCATTGTAATAGGTCTTTTGTGCCTCTTCATGTGACATTGTATACCCTATTCTACTTTTCCCTTCCTTCTGCACCCATTGTACTCCTTCTCATCCCTCATTTATTTTTGTATCATTCCCTCCAATTCACCTTATACCTGTACTTTCTAGGTTTATTCCTTTTAGCTGTAATATTACTGATACAATTTTTAAGAATTACCAATTTCCATTTTAGCTCTATTGAATCCCTTATGCTTTCTTTTCCCTTTTTACCTATTTATGCTTCTCTTGGATCTTTATGTTAGAGGTCAGATTTTGGTTCAATTCTGGTCTTCTTATGAAAGTTTGAAATCCTTCCATTTCATTGAATAGCCGTTTTTTTGACCCTTGATGTATTTTGCTTAATTTCACCAGGCAATTGATTCTTGGTTGTAGTCCTAGTTCCTTTGCTTTCCAGAATATTTTGTTCTAACCTCTGTCTTTTAAATCTAGAGCTTCCAGATCCTGTGTAAACCAGATTATTTGAATTATTTCTGGCCACTTGCACTTGTATCTGGCCTGATAGTTCTATATTTTTGCTATAATATTCCTTGGAATTTTTATTTTGGGATCTCTTCCCTGAGGTGATCAGTGGATTCTTTCAATGCCTATTTTGCCTCTGATTCCAGGATATCAGGGTAATTTTCCTTGATAGTTCCTCAAAAGATGCTGTCCAGGTGTTCCTTTTGATTATGGCTTTCAGGTAGTCCAATGATCTGGACATTGTCTCTCCTGGATCTGTTTTTTAGGTCAGTTGTTTTTCTCATGAGGTATTTTACATTATCTTCTATTTTTTCATTCATTTGAATTTGATGCATTATTGATGTGTCATGGAGTCATTAGCTTCTACTTGCCCAATTCTACTTTTTAAGGAATTGTTTTCCTCAATTACCTTTTGTGCTTTCTTTTTTATTTGACCAGTTGTGCTTATTAAGGAGTTGTTTTCTTCAGTGGATTTTTGAATCTCCTTTTCCATTTGGCCAATTCTACTTTTAAGCAATTCTTTTTCCAAACTGTTGACTCTTTTTTCATAATTCTCTAGCATCAGACTCATTTCTTTCCCCAATTTTTTTTCTACTTCTCTTATAGGATTTTTAAGCTCTTTTTTGATCTTTTCCATGAGTTCTTTCAGGACTTGAAACCACTTCTCATCTTTCTTTGGAATTTTGCCTATAGGTGTTTTGACTTTGTTATCCTCTTCTCAGTTTGTGTCTTGATCTTCCCTGTCACCATAATAATACTCAATAGTCAAATTCTTTTTTGTTGTTTTTTGCTCATCTTTTTGGCTTTTTTTCTTTAAATTTGAGCTATGCCCCTGGGCTGGAAGGGGCACTGTCTCAGACTTCTTGTGCCAGGGGCTGCACACCTTGGCTCTTTGAGGCTACATTGATGCTGCCTCGAGGCCCATGGGGGACCCTTGTGCTGTGCTGAGGTGGTAGGGAGGAAGGTGGGTGGTGTTGCTGAAGGTCTTAAGGGGTCTGGCAGCTTACCTGGTGCATGGCTGGGGTCCTGGAGGTGGTGTCTTGTTTGTGCTGAGGCTGATGGAGTGTTTCTGTGTTTCCCTGGGATACACTGAAACACATGGAAGTCTGGCCACTTGTGGCTGGCTGCCTGTTTGCCCAGGTTTATGCTGAAGTACCTGTCATGTGCTATTGCTGGTGGCTGCCTGTTTGCTTAGGCACCCATAGGGCTTCCACCTACCTGTTTGCCCAGGGCTAAGCTAAAGCACTTAATGGTTTTCAGACCGGGACTCTGCCTGTTTCCCTGATTATGCCAAGGCATGAACATGGAGCATCCTGGTGTTGGTGTTTGCCTACTCCATGGCACAGGGACACAAGATCTACTGCTGGTTTGCTGAGGTGAGGCTTGCTCTTGGCTTGCTGGGATGCTTCCTGTCCTAGACAGCACTCTCGTTTTACCTGAGTGAGACAGTCCTTTCCTGAAGATATTGAAAGTTACTTGGGATTAAATATTGTTTCATTCTATCTTTTTTTTGGCTGGTTCTGCTGTTCCAAAATTTGTTTGGGGATCCTATTTTATGGTTGTCTGGAGGTGAATATGGGAGAGTTATGGAGATTTACTGCTTATTCTACCATCTTGGCTTCCGGAAGTCTCTGTCCAAATTCATGCTTTTTAACTCCAGATCCAGTGTTTGCCACCTAGCCACCTTCCATGAAGATCAGATGAGATAATGCAAATGAAAACACATCAAAAATCATAATGCAGAGTCCAAATGGGAAGTGCTATCTTAATTAGTTATTATTAGTACATTTTCTTCTATTCTTACCACAGATGTTTATCAAAAGTAGATAATTCAATTTAACTCTTGCAGGCAGTCCTTTTTGCCAGAATGCATTCCTGGGAACTATGTGACAAATCTCATCATATTGTCTCATAGAAACAATGTTGTAATTAGAAGCTACATTCCTGACCAAGAACTTGGCACCACTTAAATCTTATCTACTACTGACACAAAGCAAAGATACAACATTGAAAGCAGTAAAATTGTCCTCCAAATGCTATATGTAAATGGAAATATATGGCCCATCCTACTTTGATTATATCTGAGGCCCAGGGTGCTATAAATGATGAAGAGAGTATATAAATACAACTCTGCTGTAATAACTTTTTATCTTGTTCTCAATACAAAATGCTGATTTAGGCCAGACGTGGTCTAATGAGATAATGAGATAAACTAATAAAGAAAATGAAATAAACTAAAGGCAACTACTTGGCTCAGTGGATAGAGCTCTGAGCCTGGAGTCAAGAAGTCAATACTGGCCTTAGATGCCTACTATATGACCCTGGACAAGTTACTTAATCTTGTTTGCCTCAGTTTCCTTATTGGTCAAAATGAGAATAACAAAGGTTGTTATGAAAATCACATGAGATAATATTGTAGTGTGCACATCATAGGTCCTATGTAAATACTTTTCCCATTCCTTCCCATTCAATTTAAACTTTTTTAATTTGACTTGAATTTAGAAGTTTATTGGACGGGGCAGGGGACAGCAATGATTTTGGATGGACCATATCTTTTTAAAGAAAAAATATTTCTAGGAAAGCTTGAAATAATGATGTCTTTTCTCTTTAGCTTTATCAGTATCCATTAACGTTAGAGTTACAGTACATCCTTTGGATTATTTTTTTGAAAATATTTTTGTCATATTCTAAAGCTTTACTGAAGATTTTAATGTGAAGTTTAGGGATAATTTTCTCATCCGGTCCTATTGTTCTTCAGTCTTATTTCTTTGATTCTCTCCCCCACCTCATAGCCCTCCCCCAAATCAAGATAGGCTTCACAGGAAAAATAATTTTCCAAAGGAAAATAACGGGAAGAATACAGTGTATTCTGCAGTACAACATAGGGTGGGGAGGGGAAGGTGAGGGCAATCATAAACTGTTACTTAGCCTTCCTGATAATTAAGGAGGGTGTGTAGGGGTGGGTGGTGTGAATATTGGTTTCCAAGCTTAACACCAGCTGAATAAACAATAACCCTCCCCCCTTCTCCTGCCTCCCTGAACTTCTGCTCAACTCTAATTACATCATGCCTATTCTTTAAAAAAAAAAACCCTTCAAATGAATGGGACACCAAAGTGTTAATTTAGGTGAAGTCAAATAGAATAGTGTAGATGTTCCATGTTCAAATAACAATTTAATACTTACTAGCTTAACAGGTCTAATACTTACTGATCCTTATATTAACTGCATGACCAAAGGCAAGTCACTTGACTTCTTTGTTATTCCTTAACCTCATCTTCTGAGCAGTAGTTTGTAAGCTTTGATGTGATAACCAATATTCTAAATGGAAGATATCAGAGAAAGAGGGTCACATTAAATAGTCATTGAGTTAAGCAGGGGTAGATTGTTAGAAGTTGATTATCAACCTCATTATTCTACAAATGAGAAAACATAGAGCAGTATAACTGGCTTAGATTTCCAAAGGTTGCTCAATAAATGGCATAACCAAGAGTCAAACTCAGGTATCCTGACACCTACTCTAGGGAGTTTTCTGTCATACCAAATTGTTTCTCTTTAGTAACTTTTTGTTTAAAAGACAGGTAGAATAACATCTAGTGATAGTTCAGAAAAAGTACTCAGTTGGCAAAAAGGGAAGAAGATAAGTCTGATATTTCAGCATTTGTCAAGTCCCAGTTATGTGCCAGGAGCTATATATACTAGGCCCTGAAGACCCAATGACAAAAGGAACCAATGAAAATAAAAAAAAAAACACCTCTACCCTCAATGATGCTTACATTCTTTCATGGAAAATGTAATGTTTGATGGAACTCAGACTTCCACCTCTGGGACCATGTTTTGATAGATAATATTTTAACCTTATTTTACTCCATACCAGGCCACCATGACACTTCTGGACCATCTAGTGGGCTGGTAACCTTCCCTCCCTCTTACATTTTAACTCTCTTCTATATGTTGTCTTCTCTTAGAATATAAGTTCCATGAGGGAATGATTCATCTTATTTGTATTTATATCTCCAGTCCTTAATGCAGTGTTTGGCCCCTAATAAGCACTAAATAAATGCCTTTAATTCATTCATTCATGTACGCACAAATAAAGATATAATAATTCAGGGACAAGTCAAGGGGTTCCCAATGCTATAGGCATCAGGAAAATTCTTACGTAGGTACTGAGAATTAAAATGATCTAGTAAATATAAGAGACAGAAATGAGGGAGGAAATATTTTCCAGATATAGAAGACAGTCTGTGCAACAGCAAAGCTACAGGAATAGCAAGTTTGGCCTTAGCTTTTATTGGATAAGGCCTATATTACATAGTAATATGACTACATACTAGAATTTTTTTAATAAAAAGGAATTATACAGGTACAGAAAAGGATGACTTTTTTTTCTTTTTGAGCAATAAAAATCATAGAAACCAAAATAGTGTTTTTAAGTATAAAACTGCCATAACATAACTAAAAATATGACAAAATGTATGAGATTTTTATATTGCGATTACCTTTATACCAGAAAGGTTTCAATAACTCCATATTTCTACCATTTTCCTCATTGTGTAATAGATATTATCTTTTTGGTAATTGCACTTCAAAAATGCATGATGACAATTTTCTTCTTACTTAGTTTCTACTTAACCAGACTACAAATGTTTATGCCATCTTAATGTTTCCATAAAGTAAATTATGTTATTTTCCTACTGATTTTTTTCTGCCTTAACAATATCCTGTCCAAACTTCCTGAAGACCCCAAACAAAGAAGCTGGCTTCCAGTTTCACCTTATTCTTTTCAGAAGACAGTAAGTCTGGCTCCAAATGTCTTCCTCTGAGTTATTTTAATAGAAACTTGAGTAAGGGTGATTAACTAGCTGTGTGCCCCAAACTTCCAATATGAGGGAGAATTGTGGAAGTGAGCCTAGAGGGGATGTTATACACACACACAAATATTTTAATCAATTATTCTATGACTCCACTTATCACTTCTCTGATCTCCTAGATTAAACACCTCTTTGTGCCCACCACTCCCTTATATATGTTATTTTCACCAATTAGAAAGTAAATTCTTTTATGGTAGGAACTATCTGGCTATTTGCAGCAAGTGCATGGCACAATGGATGGTGCATAGTAAGCACTTAATGTATTTTATTTCATTTACTCATTTCTTTATTCAATGCATTTTGCACCTTCTCTATGAATTAGTCAATTATCTTCAGGATTTAGTGTGTCTAAAATATTCCCCATGATTCCATGTCTATTTGGGATAAGCTTTCCTGATCATAACTGAGCTCATCCTTAGATAGTAGGCATACTGTCTGTGATCGTCCTGTGCTTCAAGTTTTTTCTTTAAGGTAGAACTTGGCCAGCACTTGTGCTTCCCTGGCACAGGCTTCAGCAGTCTAGGGTCACTTGAATGCCTTGCCAGGAAACTAAGGTGGATAAACTTGTGTCAAGGTCCCATCAGTCTAAATTCTATAAAACTAGTATAAAGGATTCAAGAAATCATAATGTGTAAAGGGAACTATTTTTAGATTACTGGATGACTTATTTTCCCACCAGTGTTCATTAAAAAATGAAAACCCAAAATCCAAAACAATGACAAAAACAAGAAAAGTACAACAAAAAAAAAACCCAACCATTTAATTAAGCACCTGCTGTATTTCAGGACTTATACTTCCCAACCTCTCCCTTCAGCCCATTATTATTTTAAATCAAAGATGAAGCCCTTAACCAACATTTTATAGCCCCTTGCTTCCTTTCTCAGTAATGATAATTCATCTCCTCAGCACCCTCTCTTCAGTCAGCTTCTGGCTTCCTAGTTCATAACTGTATTGTATTTTTGCTTAATGGGAGTTGCTTAATGGGAAGATCTTCCCTATCCATTAATAGGCTCATGTGACCTATCTGAGTCACATAGAAGTCTGAGTCACATGAGCCTGGATCACGAAGGTTGTGATGCCCTCTGACCCTGAAGAAGTTTATATATACTCTCAGGTTAGCATTTTACCTTGGGGCTCACTCATGGGAAGAGTGTTCCTGTGATGTAGCCAGATGAGACTCTGGGTAGCTGTTAAGGAGCCCCTGACTTTGAAAAACCCATATGTTGGTGCTTCTCTTTCTGTTAGCTATGAATGTATTGCTTCTGGTCAGACAGCTTGAAGCCCTGTCTGTTGGTCTTTGCTGTTTGTATTTGCTCTGTTTATATAATTTCTGCTTGTAATGTATGTTTTTATTTTCTCTGAAGTTCAGGATGCTGACTTTTCCCCTGAACTAAGTGGATGATATATATACATATCTACACTTATATACATATATATATATATATATATATATTTATGTTTCATTAAAGTAAGATTGTTGACACCCTTTTAAGTTGCTTTCCTTTAGAAAAACGGATCGAAGAACCTGTGCTGTCAGCCCTCCTGTGTGCCGGTATTATTGGTCTTACATCCCCGCAGCAGCCACAAGCAGCATTGTTGTTACAATAACCTATTAGTTAGTTTAAAAATATATACCTGTTTTGTTCTTCAGTCATGTGTAATCCTTCATGACCTCATGGACCATACTGTCCATGGGGTTTTCTTGGCAAAGGTGGCAGAGTAACTTGTCATTTCTTTCTCCAGTAGATTAAGTGACTTGCCCAAGGTAACATAGCTAGTTGAGTATCTGAGGCCAGATTTGAACTCACTTCTTCTTGACTCCAGGTCCAGTGTTCTATTGACTGAACAAACTAGCTGCCTCCAGCAGCCTGATCCTGAGCCATAGCTAATTGGAAAAATTCCTCATTTCTATTGCTAGTCTTTGATACTTCTCTCAGGCCTTGAACATCTTTCATGATTACATCCTTGCCTATGCCACCATCCTTTCTTCTCTGAACTGTAGGTTGGTCATAAAATATGCATGCCTCATATCAGGATTTGAAGTCCAAGTGAAAAATGGATATTTTTTTTAATTTTAGAAGAATTAGTTTATTGTACTGTAAAAAATGCACTGCTTGTTGCCCCTGATGGTTCTAGTTCTGGATTAAAAACTATAATCAAAATTACATGGAAATAATGTAAGTATAAGGTTTTCTCTTCTCCTCATAATCCCTGGTATCTCTGATCACTTCTTAAGGCCTATTCAACTTATTTTTTCTTGCCTGCCAGAACTTACTCTTTTTTTAATGTCATTTCATCTGACTTAAAATTCATCTCAACTAGTTATTACTCCTTAGTCTATGTAGAGTTGCTTAACTGTGGTTGGTTTCGGTAACTAATCCTATGAGGGGAGAGAAAAGAAAGGAGAAGGACATGGAAGAAAGGAAAAGGGAATGGGAAATGTACAGAAGGAAAGAAAGATTGAATGAGAATTAAAGGAAAGGAAAGAGAAGGAAGCAGGAAAGGAAAGAAAGCAAAATAAAAGAATAGAGAGTTTGGGAGGATGGGGAAAAGAATGATTTTGTGTTATTATAGATAACAATGAAAAATAATTTTATGTTGCTCCTCATCTTACAAGAAGTCATTTCTTTGTATTCTATTTTTGATTATGCAGTATCTGGACAGAAGGTATAACTAAACTTAAAATGCTAAACAAGCTTACTGCTATTAATTTTTATTCATATTGTGGGCTATTTACAAAGCAACTAAATTGGATGAATAGAGTTAACTGCTGTACAAAAGATATGTACAGACTCAAAAGTAATTTTCAACAATCATCACCCTGCAAATATTTGGCATGCATAATTTGCATTGGCCTCATACATATTTACCAAATTACTGTTTCCTTTTACAGCTTCCTTGTGTTACTGAGATTAAAAACATACAAGTAAGGGCTTATAGTAGATACACTTAGAATTTCCTTTTAGGCATGTAGGTATTAAAAACTGAAAACACAGAAAGGAGAAAGGAAAAGTGACAAATGTTCATTTTTTTATATAACTCATTTGATTTATATCAGAGTCAATTTAATTAGGGTCAATAGTGGGCAGTCACTTATGTTAGAGTCAGGAAACTGGGTTCAAGTATTATTTCTGACAAAATCTTTTATGATTCCGGGGCAAGTCACTAAATCATTATGTGCTTCAATTTCTTCATCTTTTCAGTGGAGATCATTATTGGAAGTGTTGGAAGAAAAGTGTTTTGAAAATTTTGAGTCTTATTTGAATGTGACCTCTGCCTTCCTCCCATGGAAGGCAATGAGATGGGCAAATGATTCTTATAAATAATAATAACTAGCTAGCATTTATGATTAACACTTGGCAAAATGATATATAAATATTATCTCTTGTTTCATGTTGTCCTTCTATCCGAAGATACTTTAGAGCAGTCAGATGGCATGATCAATAAGAGTGCTAGGCCTGGAGTCAAGGTGACTTGAGTTCAAAACTGGCCTCAGATACTTTATTAACTATGCAACCCTAGGCAAGCCACTTAATCTCTGTTTGTCTCATAGCTGTATGGATCAAATGAGATAGTAATTATGTTATTAAGAGCTTAGCAAAGTACCTGGCACATAGTAAGTGCTATATAAATGTTAGCTATTATGACTGCTTTTTATTATTTTAACTTGGATTTCCCAAGAAATGCCCAGAAAAGGTTGAAGATAGGTGACTATATCGTAATATCCACTGGAATTCTTCTGTTGATCTTGGGAAGTCACTTTATATATTTGGTCCTCCTTTTACTCATTTATAAATAAGGATTTGGATTGGATCATCTCTAAGAATTTCTCCAGCTCTAGTCTTCTGTGGTCTATATTCATAATTGGTCCTTTCACACTATCATTGGTAACATTTATTTTCACACTACAGTCATTTCCTGATATATTACCCCTGCCCATTGAACTTTCCATCGTTGCAAAGAAAATAAGATTGTGACCATATGATAGCATGTCTATATACAATTTTAGAAGACCACACTTGCTTGACTCACCATGTTGCAGTGGTGAATAATGTTTTTATATTTTTTCTGGTGTGCTAATAATAATAATATCTCACATTTATAAAGCTTCTTAATATTTAATAATAACAATGAGTAGCATTTGTATAGTACTTTGCAACTAGTTTTACAAATATCTTATTTTGTCTTCACAGCTACCCTGGGGTATGGGTGCTATGATTATCTTCATTTTACAAATGGGGAAACTGAGGCAGATAAAAGTTAAGTGACTTGTGCAGGATCACACAGCTATTAAATCTCTGAGGCCATATTTGAACTTAGGTATTCCTTATTTTAAGTCTGTCACTCTACCCATTGCATCACCTATGTAGAGAAAACATTTTTCCCACAGTTCTGTGATAGTGATATTAATCTTCAGAGATGTGGAAAGTGATAGTGAGAAAGGATAAGTGACTTGTACATGTGGTCACTTAGTAAATATTAGGTTCTAATTTCTAATCCAGGTTTCTCCTAAGTCCAAGTTCAATGCACTTTTCATTTTTGTATGATGTCTTTCAAATATATCAATACAATAAAATTTAATAAATTATATATACATATATATATATACACACACACACAGCTATTTCTAAATGTTTTTTTTTATTCTGCAGTATCAATAGAAGAATTGTTGTAATCTTCACAAAAGTTTTTCTTCATATGCATAAATATAAAAGATGAAATGCTAGGTGATTTGCATGCTAATTTTCTCAAAAGCAAAATATACTGCATTGGTACTTAGGCATATTGGGTCCTTATTTAGGAAGGTAACTTTACTGATTAACTGGTAAGGAAAAGGGAATAAAATTCAGAGTCATTATCAAACCAAAGTCTGCCAATATTTTCAGGGCCATTAAGATTTTTTTTAGGTTTTTTAGTACAAGATATGCATATATATATGTGTATATGTATATATATATATATATATATTCATCCACTATACTTTATTGCCTTTCAATATCCCTTTGTCCTCAGAGACACTCATTCACTTCGACTTACCACAAAGATTTCTAATCTCATGATTAGAGTGTTCTGTCCATAGAGCAACCCTGCTATAATTTAAATAGAGAGGCTTGGATAATTGTTTTGGCTTAAAAAATATTATCAACCTGTGGCCTACCTTGTAATCAATCTTTCCAGACTTAATCCAAATTAATCCTTAGTCAAGAATCCATCATCAGGTCTATGCTTTTGACACTTAATGAATTTGATAGTATTTGTTAGCATTGGGGTTCCATAGGACAGACTTGAAGAATTCAGAGTCACTGGCACAAAAGGATTTGGCACTGAACTAAATAAGACTTTAATGAAAGATAAGGACAAAGAAAACCCCACATTGTTACACGGATATAGCTTCTCATAAATGTGGACACCACATTTAAACAGAACAAAATTAAATGTCTCCTTAGTGACTCTTGCCCATGTCTTACAGTAAGTCTTCCATACATGTGCTATCCAACATGGTGGTGGGGTGAGAACTTCCTTCAGATATGTTGACATTACTTTACCAATAAGTTTTAGAAATATAGAACAATCAAATTGAGTTATTTGCTCTGAGAAACCCAAAATCAGTTTTCAGATCATCAGAGCTGATACTTCTGGTACTAATATGCAAACAGATACTACATGGATCGAAATTGCTACATGACTATGTTAAACCTATTTCTTATATACCTTTGCAAAATAAATGCAAAGTCTTGTCACCAGGACCTAGCACACATGGTCCGTATGTATGTATGTATGTATGTATAATTACTTAATTAATTGATTCCAGTTAGCATTTTAAGAAAAATGAAAAAATGATATCTATAACACTTCCACTCAAAAAAACTGTAGATTCTCATAACCATTGAACGTGATACTACTCTAGATGTAAATAGAAATTTTAGTACAATGGAAGGATTTATAAAAATTAGTAGAGGCAATAAGCGGTATAGTTGTTAGTCTCTGCTCCTTATCTTTTATTGCTCTACTTCTTTCCCCCTTTGTATGTGGTTCCTGCTGCTTTATGGTATGAATGCAGATGTTACTCCCATCATTTCTATTCCTTTTCTTTTCTTTCTCCTGAATACTGACTGGCATGAGGAAATGATGAGTTAGAGGTGAGGTGGGATAGGATATAGTCCCAGACAACATTATTTCTGCAACATTCAGAAGAGCTGAAGGAAGAACTGAGAGAAAGAGCCAGTCACACAAAGCAGAAAAGTAGAAGTTCTTTAAGCTGCTTAGAAAGAATGTCAAATATGTGTGTGAATAGACATACATATGCCTATATATGTATAAATATATTTACATATACTCATATACATTTACATATCTTTACATATACATGTGAAATATAAAACATGGATATATAATTGCTTTATCCTTTTTAATTGGAGAAAATTAAAATCAAATGTTTTGAGAATTTCAATAATATAAGAGATAATCGATTAATCTTTAAGGAATTCTCAAACTGGGAACAATTAGGATAGGCTCAACTTAGGGGCTAAATCATAAATGATATACCTTTTTTAACCAATGTTTGAATGCTGGCTTGTAATTCAGTGCCAATTGTAATTCAAAGCTGACTTATACAGAGAATTCACTAAGCATCCCTAATGTAATTTGATACTTAAACAATATGGGGTGAAAAAGTCCCTAAATGGTAAGGTTCCAATGATCCAATTTGTACAGGTTTATAGTTTTTAAACATTTTTGAAAGATATAGAATGCCTTTATGTTGACTTTTAATCAATACCAATACCAATAACCAGATGATAAGCTGCAGTTTCTTTGTTAACATGTTTGACATCCTATGATCACTTTTTGACAGGAGTTCTGAAAGTAGTACAGTTCCTAGCTGTTAGAGGAATGCATCTGTAAAATTGTGATTCTTTACTCTCAGTAGCTTTACATGGTCAGGTCTCTACTTTCTTACACAAAAAGCAGCAGATCAAATAAAGATAATTTAGTGAATAAATGATTCTGAGAGCATTTATAGATGGACTTTGAGGCATAGATCAACTGTACTTCACATCAAAGAGTTAAGGTCCCAGAGATAGACTGTCTACATTATGCCAGGGTTCTGGGATACTTCTGAGTGGTTGGGGATATATTTCTCTAAGGCTGTTGGCTTCAGACTCCATTTTGTTGTGTTCTCTCCAATATCACTTGACACTGATAGTACCCTTATGCCATTTAATCAGTTAACACCAGTTAATTTTAACAAAGTGATTTTTACTTAGAAGATATAGCAAAAATAGAACTATAGATATCTGCTTGCCTGCCAAACATCTGGGCGAACAATCTTTTCTATAACACCATGGTCCCTTGGGAGAGAAAGTTGAAATAAAGCAGTTTTACAAAGAATTTTCTCCTCTAATTTCCCTTTCTGAGGTGTGGCATACTCACTGAATGAGTTTTATTTATCAGCTGTTGGTGTCCTAGATCAAGCAATTTGCTCATCATATACCACCTTGCTTGTTCTTGGCTTAGAGCAGATCTCTGCTTGAACTCTATCTCCCAAACATTTGATGTTCTTTGCTTACCAACAATTCCTGTCTTCTCAATCAAACACAACCAGACAGGAAAAAGGAAATGTCTTGGCCTGTTAATGCCTTATTGATATTGTGTTTTAATTTCCTGTCTGTTATAGTGAAGTGGATTTAATGGTTTTAGGATACAATTGCCACAATGGCAAATTTGAGTTATTGGTTTTGGGATTTGGTCCTCTGGTGTCTGAATAAATGTGTCACTTCTTCTGCCTTCTATATGGAGAGTTCTCTTATATTCTGTGATACAGAACTATACAGGCATATTCATGGTCACCATCGATATTGCGACACTTGCCTTACAAATACACCTGCTGAGGGTAAATGACAAAAAAAGGATCACATAGAGGTTTGGAAGTGCAAATATTGCTAATGTTTGTAATATTGATGGAAGAAATTTATTTAAAAGCCAACAAGAGATACAGGAAACAATTGCCAATCAGAGGTGAAAATGGAACTCATATGAGAATACATAAATCTGTAGAATTATGTCTCCTCTGAAAATGTAAAGGTTATATACATACATACATACATATGTATTTGTATGTGTACATGTGTATGTATGTGAACACACAAAAATATCTAAGTTCCATAAGCAATAAGTGCTTCACGAAAGGTACAAAATAAATGATAGATTTAAATTATTGGTTTTGCATTATAATTATTGTATTTGCATTTGTATTCTAACCTTTACTTTGCAGGTAGATTGAATTGGATATATGTTGCCTAGAGGAAAAGAGATGAAGGAAGTACATGATAGATGCCTTCATGTAGTTGATTGATTGTGCCTGGCACAAAGTAAGCACTCATGCTTTTTTTCCTTTACTTGAAGGAAGCTATAGGGAATCCCGTTTCTATTGATTAGCATATTCTCTTTGTTCTATGTCTTGCTTGATATCAATAACCCCAGAATTGTAAAATAAGGTTGTCTCTGCTGATATATTATTCAAGGACTTATTTGATTTTGATAAATGCATGGGAAATATCTTGCTATAAGACAAAATTTAAGGAAACATTTCTCACTACATAATCAAATGTGAACTTTTAAAAATAGTTAACAAATAAACATAAGAGTATCTTCTGTGCCAACCTTGGACTATGAAGATGTGGTGATGTACTGTAGAATATGATTTGTGAAAGCCTGCATTTTCCCTTAGCTTACATTTATTAATGATACCATTGATATGTGTGTATGTTATTCCCATAAAAAGTTTGTAGAGATGAGAAAGAAGATTCATGGGTCAGTAGTTACTGATAAGCATAAGTGTAGTCCTTTCAAAATTCTATAATAAACCTCTAATTTATGAAATGTTTCATAATATATATCATTATAATCTCAAATCTGTTCTTTTAGTATATAAAGATCAGTTCAGCCACAGGATTTGTTACCCTTTAGGACATTTCCAATAAAGCCGAAAGTTAATCAGAGAACAAGAAGTCATACCAAATAATTTTCAAGTCCTGGTTGCTTGTTTCCATAATTTCCACTAGTTTTGATAAAAGCAATACACCCTTTACCCCTTTGCTTTTTAGCACTGATTGGTCTTGAGGATGTGGACTTTGATAAATACCAGAAGGGAGAATATTTGCATAAACTAGGCCCATATTGTCCAAGAGAATTAGGTCTTTCCTCTGCAAAAATCTTCTTTATTTCAAGAGTTTTGACAAGGTGCTTTGTCACATGTTTGAAAGCTTTTAAAATGATGAAACAACTGTAAGAGAATTGAATCTAAATCTTACCTGCCACCCACATATATAGAGATTAATTGGGTAATGTCTCTGAAGTACTTTGAGCTCCTCTGAGACAGATTCTTTGTAAACAGGAGATGGGGAGGTGGTACTAAAGGTAGAATCAAGTCACGATTATTCAGTGGCTTATTATCCATTTTGTGGATGATTTATCATTCTTTGTTTTCCTCCTACTGTACTCTTGCCTGTTTTTTTTTTATTAATACTGGGCAAAATGCATGTCAATTGTCTTTTTAGTGGCTCTAATAGAATGTTAGTGTTGTGGAACTCATCTCCCCTATAATGAGATTTTGGCATGCAAGCATACAGGATGTAATGTGTTTAGGCTACTATTGTATACCTTTTGCATAGTTATTAAATTAAATACAATTATAATGGGTGCTTAATTGTACAGTAAAAATTGGGAAGATACATTATTAAAATCAAAGGTTTTATATAAAAATAAGTGTCCCAGAATTACAAAATATTCAGAGTTGGAAAGACTACAGTGACCAACTAGTTCAACCCACACTTGAAAAAGATTCCCCTCTACAATCCCTCTCTATCATACTGCATGGTCATTCAACCAGGCTATTCAACTCTGATAATGGGGAACTCACTATCTGACCAGGTAGCCCATTCTACATTTGGATGGCTCTAATTTTTGTATTTCCTTAAATCAAGCCTAAATTTATCTATTTGCAACTTTTAGCAATTGGTCCAGGTTATACCCTCTGGGTCAAACATGGGGCTGAAAAGAAAAAGGCTAATTCCTTTCCTACCTGACAGTTCTATGAATAATTGAAGAGAACTGGCAGATCCCTCATCCCTACTTTCATCCAGGTTTTGAACAACATTCTTTAGGCATGTTAATTGTAACTTTTTAAAAAAAAGCTTTATTTATTATTGTCCTCATGTCTACTTGCTACCAGGATGTATTAACACTGCTGTCCATTACCCACATGACAACACGATGCCTATTTGTATTCTACATAGAAATTCTGATCTCTCTTCCTAATGTAAAAACAAACAGAAAACAATTAAAAGTCTCTATTATACTTCCTTAGCAAATGATAGTAAAGGAAGATCTCCTTTCTCTTGTCCTCCCTCCCTTCTCCCAAAGCATATACTTCCAGGAATCCCACTTTAATTCAGGAAGTACGTAAATGAGAGTGATTATTACACCAAATTTTAAAACAGTCATTATTCTAAGAAATAGATTCCTGAAAGTGTGTCAATATACTTTGTCAAACTGCTCATGATTTATTGTATCGTGGGCAGTACTGGTTGTAGTTGTAGGTTGCATAATTTGTACTTTCTAAAGACCCTGAGGTTGTCCCATTTCTTTTATCTTGCTTTATTAAAAACATATTTTGCAGAATTCAGATCTCTAGCCTGACTTTCATTTTAGCCTATTTTCCCTTCGAACTTCCTGCAAGAATTTTTTTTTTTTATTTCAACCTCACAGTATCTGAAATCGAATTAATTTTTGTGGCCATGCATACACACACACAAATACACAGGGACCCACACCCTCACACACACAGCATCTCCTCCTTTTCCAATTTCTGAATGTAAACCCCCTGCTGAAGCAGTCTTTGCAACACAGTCTTTGCCTATTTTTCCCCAACCTCTTGCATTTTCTGGATCTTTACGGGAGGGAGGGAGAGAGAGAGAGAGAGAGAGAGAGAGAGAGAGAGAGAGAGAGAGAGAGAGAGAGAGAAAGAGAACTAGTATCATTGCAGAAAGCATCTGCTCTAAGTGGACGTAGGTCAAATATTAGATTTTTGACTGTGAGATAATTCTATATAATAATCAGGGGCTAGATGTAAAAGTTTGTTTCCCTATTATGGATTTTACTAGAATGAATTTCTTTTGGATATTAAAATGTGCTAGCTACCAGGTGGCACTTGAACCTTCAACTACACCAGCTCAGTGAAAACTAAATCCCAGAGGCATCTTCTAGCATTCAGCCTCTTTCAATTCTGTAGTGCGTCCATTTTCAAACTTAAATACAGGGATTTGAATCATTAAATTCATAACATTGTATCATCTAGCTTCCATTTCCCCTTTCTTTTCCCTATCTTTATGTTCATTTACAGTGTAGCCCTAAAGAATTTACTTTCAGTATTTAGAATTCATTTGAAGATAAAATAAATTAGGGGAATATAAAGGGATTGCCTGGCTGCAGAGAAGGCCTGATAAAATTATGTAACATACATTTTTAGTGAACGTAGTCAATTTGGTTCCTTATCTTTTCTAGCTCTGTTCATCATTGGAGAAATATAAGGTTGAATTTTTGTAAGGCGTAATTATAGTACCATAAGAGGATAAGAATTTACCATTTTCCAAGCCGAGACATAGAGATATAATGGTAAAGACAGTCTCTGCCCTCAGGAAGCTTAAATTCTGAAGGAGGATTCAGCGCATACAGGGGTTCCTATGATTTGAAGTTTTGCATTTGAAATGTCAGTTACAGTGCTGATGAGTGGAGACATAGAAGGTGGTAAATGGCAACATCTAGGAGGGAGTATGCTACAGATGTTTGGAAGAGGATAAAACAAGGGTAGTCACTATGACATAGTGACTTATTTTCATTAGTTATGCATTGTAGCTACTCATGAGGGTAGCTAGGTAGAACAGTGGATAGAGCACTAGGCCTAGAGTCAGGAAGACCTGAATTCAAATCTACCTTCAGACTCACTAGCTGTGTGACCCTGTGTGCCTCTGTTTTCTCATCTGTAAAATGAATTAGAGAAGTAAATGACAAACCACTCCAGCATCTTTGCCAAGAAAACCCCAAAAGGAGGCACAAAAAGTCTCACATGACTGAAAAACAACTGAAGCTACTTTTGATTACTTTCCCTTATTCTTTTATGATTCCTTATAAGTTTTCCCTTATTCCTTTATGATTTGCTATTTCCTTCTGCCCACGTGGCTGTTTCAGTTTTTTGTTGTTGTTTGTTGTTTTGGCTTTTTATCGTTAGGCATCTTGAAATTTCCTTTTTAAAAAATAACATGTATTAAGAATAATATGACTAGACTTTCAAGAAACCTATGGGCACTTAATAAATAATGATGATATTAAACATTCTGTGGACTTTAATTATATTCAGGTACTTCTACTTACTGCCTGATGTTCATTCAACTATATATACTCGGGAAGAACTCTGTGGCAATGCATGAGAAAGAATGGGGTTGGGAGAGAACAATAACTAATATTTGGCTAAAATTTTCAATCTAGTGAATAGCTTCATGGTCTCACAGGATTGTCGTATATCAGAAGTATTACCTTTCTAATTCTCGACCCAAAATGTCTCCTAATACAATCTAAGACTGTATCGCTTTTCTTTACTGGCTTATAGTGTAAGATACTAGTCCATCATAATTGGTTTATTAATTCTAGAACTCACAAAAAATCTATTACTCAGTCCTTTACAAATCCCAACCTCGTTATTTCTCTTTGATTTAAAACCAAACCTGATGACCAATAATTTCTTTATTCTTCCATAATTAATTGTTTCCAAACAGCTGCAATTAAAATGTCCAGAAGGAAAAGAATGTGCTCATTTATTCTGTCCTATTTTATATTCACTGTGCTTTTATTCATCAAATATACACCAGGAAATAATAGTCATACATATGATTTTGAAGGTGGTTAGGGTGTGAAATTAGAGAAGCAACAAGAGGCTATCATAATTGAAATTTATAGTCACTTTGGTTCTGTTGTTTAAATGAAATAGGAAATCACTAACTTGAATTAATGAGAAAATTTACAATATAATTTCTCTTAAAAATTAAGAAATATTTAGTAAGCAAGTTTCTGTCTCGTACTGTGTTTCATGGTGAGACACAGGGACCCACACCCTCACACACACATTTCTGTATTGCAGGTTTTGATCACCTCATAATTTCACTTTCGTTTATCCTGCTCCCTACAAAACCAGGTCTTGGCTCACTGATACAGTGATTTGGTTTGATTGAAATCACTTCTACCTTACTGGAATTTACTGCTTCCTAGGTCCCTGACAGAGAGAAAACCTGCATCCCTCACTTCCCTTGACCCAGATAATGACACCAGCCTATTAAATGGTATCTAATTTAGATGTATTATAAAGCATTGAGAGAGAATATGCAATCAAGTGGGAGTAATAGATGAAAAGAGAACATTTTCACATTTTACAAAGGTTCTTATAGATAAGCCCAGTTCTCATTCCCAAACACAAGATATGTATTTACCTCCTCTGTTAGCTGCACTAAGGTATAATCTTCTTGAGCTGTGATTTTATGGCAACTTCTCATTCCATTACCATGGATTTAATTGACCAGGGCTATTGTTCAAAGCCCTCCAGGCTTTCCTGGTCTGCTTTTTCCCCTCTCCCAACTGTCACTTTTTTTTCAACTAATTTATCCCTAACCCAGTGGCTCTGATGTGGGAAAATCCTTCCTTCCTTCTTCCCCAAACTCAGCTTCCTCCAAAACTTCCTTTTCTCCAATTTAGGCTGGAAAGTATCTCCAGGTTTTACTTTTCATTCTTTTCTGTAGGTCTCTTTGCTACCCTGGTTTCTTGGAACTTGCTTCCCATCTTGCCTCACTTACTGTTCCTCTGAATATTTTTGTGCAGCCTCTGTCTTGCAGCTAGCACTTCCCTAAATGCCTTAGTATATCTGACTAGTTCAGAAAAAGAAAAAAACAGAAGATACTTTCCTTACCTTCTTTTTTTTCTACTATTATCTTCCTATACCGTACAAATTCCTTCTTTCATCTTCAGGAACCCTTCAGATAAGTGAGAAAATTATAATATAGGGTGAGATAAATGTGAAAGGATATCCAAGCAATGTATAAGGAAAGACCTGGCCACTTATGGGAGAATTTGGAATACATGTCAGTGTGTGTGTGTGTGTGTGTACACATATATAGGGATTAACATGAGAATGGAGTTAGGTTGTGATTTGTCATGTATTTGGAGTTTGGTGTTTACAATTATATTGTCCATTACTGGTTCTCCTCAACTGTTTATTTAATAAATTAAAGTCAACTGACTATACTCACTAGATAAAGCTACAAAAAGCTGGGCATATATTTTATATCAGCAATGCCAAATTTAATTACCACTAAATCAGTAGCAAAATTTTTGCAATCTTAAATATTGTCATCACTATTATTAATTATATTTAGTTGTTTCCTGAATTATTGTATTTATATTTAAAACAGTTAACAAAATTATGAATAAATATAATTTGCTATTGAACTAAATGCAAGTTTTATGTATTTATTGAAGAATAAAGTAAAATAGTTTATATTTAAAGTATTAAAGTATTAAAAAAAACCCTCCTTTGATAATGTATAGACATTTCTTTTTCTTATCCAATATAAGCTTCAAGATTCCAAAAGGGCCATTTGACTAATGGAAGAACATAATTCTTTCATTTAAACTAGCACAAAAAGCACCATAAATTACAAATATAAGCTTTCTGGGAACTTACCAGAAAAAAATGCTTTTATCTGGCTGATTAATGACTTTTAGATTAAAATGGCAATTGGCATTATTCTAATTGCATGAAACCAGTTCGTTGACAGAGCATTTATTTGAAAGCTGTACTGGATATAAGTTACAATGTTTTCACAGAGCATTCTGTTCATGAGCTGAATTTGAACCTTTGGTTGTAATTTTTTTTTTTTTATTCCTTGAATGCCTAGAAATTGGCAAACCTATGAAACTTCTTGGTGTATATCCAGTTCAGATGAGTTTCTAAGGCTGCTATCTTTACATAACATTTAAAGCTATTCAGATATTTGTCTTCTTTAAAGCCAAGTCATTTCCCCTGAATGGTATGCAAATGCTTAATACTAGTCTGAACTCATTCTCTCTCTCTCTCCTCCCCTTCCCCCATTCCTCTTCTTCCCTTTCTCTTTCTCTCTCTCTGTCTCTACATCTCTCTCTCTCTCTCTCTCTCTCTCTCACTGTATTTCTCCCCCCCCCTCCCTCCATGTACATCTATTGCAACATCTACATTTCTTCCCATCTTTCCTTCTAGAAGAGCTATTCCTTTTAAGAGATTTTTTAAAGAGAAAAAAAAACTTCATCGAAAGCAACCAATATATCAAAAAGATCCAAATTATATCGAACATTCCACATCCATAGTCCTCCACCTTTGCAAAGGAGGAGTTCACTTGGTGAAAAGATAGTGATCTTAAAATGATCTTCATCTTAAAAGTGCAGTGCAAAAAATAATATACTTATAAGGGAAAAAATCTAATTCTCAGTACTGATGTTTTGCCACTTACAATGTAATCATAGGGAAACCATAGATAATAATATTCACTGGGTAGTTGTGTGAATCAAATGATACACATGTGATGAGTTTTGGCCTCTTTAAACCATTATTTAAGTGAAAGTTTTGTGATTTAAGAGCCCTCTTAATTATTTTCAAGGTGGAGGAGAGAGTCTCAGATTGCTTCCTCATGTACCCAGTACACATCTCAATTACATTCTTATCATGGACTTGCTGAGATTGTGAACTTAAATGGACTCTGTCTAACAAACACAACCATTCCATATTTTCTCCTCTCATTGCCTTCCTTGTAGGGCATCTGATTTTCAGACATCTTCAGCTTCTTAACGCCACCTCTATTCTGTTTCTTTTTTTTAAAAAAAGAGCATACCTTGGTAAAGTATCACATGCCATCAAATGTCAAGGATATGTTTGTGTTTTAATTTAGCTTCTTGCATTAGGGGGTTAAAAAGTGGACCTATGATTTATTTGGTATAGGGAACTCTTGGGTGAGGAAATTTTCTCTTCTAGTGCAAGTTGGCACCTTTTCTGGAACTTGGTAGTCTACGAGAGTCATCTAGAACACTAAGAGGTTAAAATGACTTGCAAAGAGGTGCACAGTCAGGAGGTGTCAAAGGAAGAAGAAGAAATAAGCCCTCATCTTACTGGATTTCAGACTGACTTTCTAGCTCCTAACGCTGCTGCTTCCCACACTGCTGACTTGCATCAATATCTCTGTTTCTACTTGCTTATTACCAATAGCATAAAGAGAAGATGTTATAAAGAATTAAATCAAGAATCAAAAAATTATATGGAAGGAGAGCTGGGAAACTATGTCACTTTAGTGGTCCTTCTGACTTGGATGTTGAGAGTTTAGGAAGCTTGATATGGTAAATTTGGAGTTAGAGGACCTGGCTGCAAGATCTGATTTTTTTACTTACAATTTTTCATGACCTTGGAAAAATAACGTAACCTCTCTGGAACCTAGTACTTCATCTCTTCAATGATGAAGTGACAGAATTAGGCTAGAATGATCTCTAAGGTAATTTCAAGCTCTAAATCTGTGAAGTGTCCTGAATTCTCAGGAATGTGAAACATATCATGTTCCAAGAAGTTGGAGAGTATTCCAGGAACAAATATGAATGACTTTTGTGATCATGTGCCATTCTATATTTTTCATATTACCCTCTTTAAAATTAAAACATCTTAAAATTCATCAGTTCATGCATATGTTAGCAGTGGGTTTTTTTGCCATTTAGCACCCAGAGTGCCGTTCTATTCTTATTACAAAATGTACAGTTTGGATTTTCCATTCTAAAATGTGAAGGATACAGAAGTAAATATGGAAAAATGAAATTGTCCCCTCATTCAGACTGACTGGTACTTACCTGGTAAATAATCCCATGGTAAGATTAATAATCTTTTGCATTAGTAATATAGTAATATACCTTTGAAGCACCTTTCACTGAATTTGAAGCTCCAAGTATTGTTTCTCAAATTGGTGTAGAGGAGGAAGAAATTCTTCTTACTAATTAGGAGGTGAAATATTTTGACTTCCCTTTGTGTTAAAAAGATGGAAACTCTGAAGTGCCTCAAATGTATATTTTGCCTATGTTTATATTCATGTTAAATTTGCTACTTTTGTCTTCTCCTGCCTTATGTCTATAAATTGTATGTACTGATGAGATAATGAAGGCAGGGTTGTATAGTGATCCCTCTAAAACTAATTAGAATTTCTTTTTTTTAGTGGGGGGAGGAGCTGAGAGGGAGGTAATAGGCTTTAAAATTATCCTTAGAGATTGGAGACATGCTTAAAGTCATGGAATTACAGCAGTAAGAGAAGCACAGTGTTAGTCATTCTTGCGTACTGGGTAGCTAGAAGCATAGCCAAAAAGTTAAGGGACATGCGGGCTAATACAATTGCAATTAGTTAAAGTTAATTAAAGCCATAAAGAACTAGAGGAAACCTTGGAAATTATTAAAAAGAAATGTATTTTCTTCCTTTTCAAAAACCGTGAATAAAATGAACACTTCTTTTACCTGGGTCTTAGCTTTTTCTCTTTGCAATAGCACACTTATTTCATTTAAAAATTCATGTATATACCTATTTAATGCCATCTAAGATAGAAAGTGGATAAACAAATTGTGTCACATGAATATAGTAGAATATTTCTATGCTGTAAAAGTAATTAATATGAAAAATATAGAGAAGCATGGAAAGACTGGTGCAAAGTGAAATAAGCAGAATCAAGAAAAAATCTACAGTGACTACAATTATTTGTTATCCTTCATTCTCAAAGAGGACCATGACATCAAAAAGATGATGCCATGACTTGCAATTGAATTGAATTTAAGTGACGGAGGGCTGTGCAAAGTCACCAGCCTCACTTTCTCCTCCAGAGTCATCTGGGTCTGTGGCAAGATATATATCAGGACACCTGGAGATGGCCCCAGATGTAGTGCGAGACCTTGGCCTTTTTAAGCTAAGGTCTTCCCCAGGTCTCAGTTGGAATGAGGTAATGTCCATTCAGTGATTAGAGCTAGGTAAGAAATAAGGCAAACAATGGCCTCTTTTAAATAGTCATGAAAAAGTATCTGTCAGGGGGGGAAAGACCCTCGAGGTTTCTGGCCAAAGCAATACATTTGTATTTATAACATTTATATTTAACATTTATATTTATAATTATAGTATGTAAATAGAAAGATTAAGGAATGGAATACAGACTAATTATCTTGAGGTTTTGCCCTAAAGAAGAAAAAAGAAACTATACCTCCATATGGTAAATGGGATGGGATATGTGATGTGAAACATACCATATACTTTCAGACTTGGTTGATATATTGGCATAGTTTTGCTGATGCACTTTCCTCTCCTCTGCACTTAAAAAATCTTTTTAACAAAGAAAGGGTAGGGGAGAGAGTATATTTTGAACTGAAGGTGCTACAAAAATCAGTATCTTTTTATAATTCAGGAAAAAAGATTTAGAAAATATTTCAATGTTGACCTGTGTGTCATAGTCAACCAATCAATCTATACACAATTATGAAGTGTCTACTGTGTGCCCAGCACTGTGCTAAGGACAAAAAGATCCAAAAGACAGTTCCTGCCTTTAAGGAGCCTAAAATCTAATGGGTGACACAACATGCAAATGAATATATACAATCAAGCTATATATAGGATAAATAGGAAATAATTAATAGAGGGAAGGCACTGGAATTAAGAGGAGTTGAGGAAGGATTCCTATAAAGGGTGGGATTTTGGTTGGGACTATACTTATCTTAGCTAGTCTGAACCCATAGTTAGAAAAAAATGTTTTTCACCTATTAAATCATATGTCAGTTATATACTAAAATACTTAATTGTTGATAGTTTCTAAAGAATGAAGAGGAACTGTTCATTTGTTTTCTTCTATATGAGTGCAGCATATATAAGATCAAATTTCTTAAACAACCTGAGGAAAGTTCTTTCTGAACCTTTATGTAAAGGTCCAAAGGAATGTGAGTTCTTATTATTAGTTTTTCAGCCATTTGCCTGAAGTTCTTTAGGAGATCAGGTCTCATCACATGAGCCAAAAAGAGGATTAAGAAATTTCTTTACCTGTGTTATAAAGGGATTCAACTAGGTGACCTTTAAAATCTCTTCCACTTCTCAAGGAGTGTATATTCTACTGGGGAAAATGTGAGGGTTGAGGTGAGGTGGTAAAGCATATATCAGATAAATATTCACAAACCCCCTGCCACATGATAATGAGAGCCAGTGGAACTCTCCAAGAGCAGAACAAGTTGGCTCTAGAGGTAATGGGTTCTCCATCACTGGCCGTCATCAAGCAGAAGTTGGATAGCTACTCATCAGTTGTATTGTAGAGGAGACTTCTATTGTGGTGCTGATTGGACTAGATAATAGCTTCTGAGGCCCTTTGTTCTTTGAGATTCTATGATGATTTGAAATGCTATAAATCACATATACTTGTTAATATTTTAGTACTTCCATGACATTTGATTTCATTGCCCTGGGTACTTTCCTTAATGAGATAGATCTCATCTATTCTCTGACTTGCTAATAAATCTTCAGGAATTGTTACCTGAAAAATACTTCAACATGAGGTCTACAGAGTGATGAGCTACTCTGAGGTTAGGTAGGCTTTCACTTGGACCAACTGGTGTTGCACTGGCCTAATCTTCAAGAATACAAGGGCCACCTACACACCATGGTGGGAAGAATTAGAATAAGACTGGAAATTCAAAATGAGTTAAGATACTTAAAAAATCATTTTTTTGGTCCTTCATAATCAAAGAGGACCAAATGTCGTCACAATGTCAAGGTCAACGTGTTTGGCTGTGGCTGATTATACTAATATGAGCTCTTATCACAGGTCAGTCACAAATAGTCCACATAAGCACTTGAGAGGTAAATGTCTAAATTTCTGCATCTCATATCTCTTTGGCTACTGCAATTCTGCTTTGCTCATAGAGCACAGTACCTTCTTTGATGCAGGCATGCCATCCTGTGTCTTCCATGTCTCACAATCAGTACCACAGTTCTTCAGAGAGACCTTCAGATTGTCCTCCTATCATTTCTTCTGACCACTGCCTTGATGAATTCTCTGCAAAATAGTCTTTTAGGAAAGCATACTTATGGCATTCAAACAATGTGTCCAACTCAGCGGAGTTGCACTCTGCAGTACAGTTTGAAAGCTTGGCAGTACTCAAGAAAGGACCTCAGTGATGGGTAGCTTTCTTGCCAGATCATCTTCAGAATCATCCTAAGACAATTCAAATGGAATTAATTCAATTTCCCAGAATGTTGCTGGTTTAGTATCCAGGTTTCACTGCATACAATAATGAGCTTGGTATAACAACTCTGCAGACCTTCAATTTAATAGGCAGCCTAATATCTGTACTTACTCTTACATTTATACTTCCTCAGTGTCAGAGGTCATCACAACCATGTGACTCAAACTCACGTGGCTTAGGCTTTCTTGTGACTTCAGGTCATCAAAGACTCTTGATTCAATCAAAGATTCAATCAAAGGCACTTGATTGCTTTAGTGCTGAGAAGCATTCCAAAAGAAAAAACAGCAAGAAGTCCCACTTTGCTTACCATTACACTCTCAAGTGCTGACCTAGCTCTGACAATGCATGTGTCAATTCATTATCTACATGGTATGGCTATGCTACTTATAGTAAAGAAATAGTTTTCTCCTTTTGAGCATTGTATCCCTGTTTGAGAAACAGTGTTTGGGAAACTCTCAATTATTTTCTGTATGACAATGGAAGTGTTTGTTATCTTACATAGTTTAATATTTCACCTCTCTGAATGTTTAGAAGATTGTAGAGACCAAGGGGAAAGTTACTAGAAGCAGAATATTAAGTTATTTGATCACTGCAATTAGGCATCTAGGTACTATAATAGATAAAGTGCAGAACTTGAGTCAGGAAGACCCTAATAGAAATCCTGCATAAAAACACATACTAGTTGTGTGACTCTGGGAGAATCACTTAAACTCTTTTGGCACAGTTTCCTCATCAGTAAAATGAGAGGGAGAGATGGTGGGAAGGAATATTTATTAAGCAAGCACCTACTCTGTGTCAGACATTGTGCCAAATGGCTTTACAAATATTATCTCACAATTTCATTGTGAAGACCAAATGAGATGACATATAAAAGGTTTTGCATACCTTAGCAAATACAGGTTTGCTATTATAATGCAGTGGAGTGGTGTGAGGGCTTACTGAGTCCTTTTTAGGGCTCTTCACCTATCTTTGGCATCAACCTGTCAGCCAACTCTCACCTGTGGCTCCAATAAGCTGTAACACGCACAGTGGCCATGCCCCACCAAACTTTTTCAGCAAAAGGATTAAACCAGGTTGAGGATATAATGCAGCACACATTTATTAAGGGTATTCTGTGGTCTATGCCCTTCCTTAAGTACTGGTAGGGTAAATGCAACGTTTAGATAAGATAAGGTCTGCCCCCAAAGGACTTAAAATCAGTGGAGAAGGTGGAACTGGGAAAGATATAAACATAATTAGATAGAACATGAAATTGGTTCTTAAAGTAAAAGTTAATTTCCTACATATTAAGGTCAAATTCATTAAATACAAAAAATTCAAAAATAAATTTTTAAATTCAGCTTTTAAAGATATTTTTTCTCTTTTAGGAAGAGATTCATTTCCAAAAGATTGTTATACTTATTTCAAGTATATCTTCATTTGGCTATGTACCCTAATACAAGACTTTTAAATAATTTAAGTGTAAGGAATTCAATTTTTGGAAACATTTGTGATGGAAAAAGACTGGAGGATTTTTGCATGTGTAGGGGATTAAGATTTCATTTTCATTTTGAACCTGATCCCAAATAATATACAGCATATTGAAACACTCTATTTCTTGAACAGATTAAATCCATGAGAAATTAAGTGGAAAATGTTAAATTTAAAATACTATTGTTAGCCATTGGCTATAATAAGTAACCTTATATGTTAGTTTAGTTATAATTTGACATAATAATTGAAAGAGTACTAAAGTAAATGTTTTGATAATTTCTTGTAAGTTAAAAATTAAATTCACTTATTTATTACAGGGTAAGAACACAAGAAGGCAGGGGTGTTACAGCTCAGTTTATGAAGTAAATATTCATCTTTTATTGAGTTTTTCTTCCATTTAATACTAATTCTACACAACCTAGCTGTGTGATCATGAACAAGTCACTTAACTCTTCAGTGACCTAGGGAATTTTTTATTCATTTCAAATCAATAGCTTCAGTGGAAGAAAATTCTTCACCAGAGGTTCACCCACAGCAATAAAACCACTAGTCTGGACCCCCCAAGAAAACAATTCTTGGCAGTGGTGTGTAGGATAGGCTCGATGAAGCTGAAAGCAGAGAGACAACCAAGGACATTAAAAATTATCTTTAAACATGTAAGTATCACATTGATATATAATCTTGTTTTCACCACCATAGTGGTAATTCACAGATCATTTTTTTAATTGCTTGAAAGATGTTGAAGAATTTCTGTGAGGTAAAAACTTCTGGGTGGTTAAAAAAAGAGATGTTTAAATCTCTTTCTAGGAACAGACAACACAAAATATTCATAAGAAAGGCAGTTATAACAATATTAAGATCATTTTATTTAAACAGGAGAGGTCTGCAGATTTTTCATGGCCCTTATTATTTCTTTATAGGGACTGGGCCTGTGCTTTCAATGGTATAGGGAATGTCAGAGTTAGAAAACTTCCTCTATTCACATTTAGACTATCTGGTGGTTTATAAAGAACAGGTAGCTAGGTGGTGAGGTTGACAGTGTCAGACCTTGAGTCAGGAAGGCTTATCTTCATGAGTTCAAATCTAGCCTCAGACACTTAGCAGCTGTCTGTGACCCTGACAAACTCTGTTTGCCTCAATTAGTATGTGTTAAGTAATTCAAATAAAACATAATGTCTCCAGAAAAAAATAGAATGGGTAATATAGATTTTTTAAAATGCTGTAGTAGAGGATTGATAATGAACAAAAGAACTCTTTTCTTTTTAAGGGAACAACCAGATTAAATAATAATAATGATTCAAAGCATTTGGTTTTAAATGGAGAAAGATAGAGAGAGACAACTTCATTTTTTTCAATAACATAATTTCTATTTAGAGACTAGTCCTTGTCTTAAAAAGAAGGTTAATTATCTGTATATTTTATTTCTTTATTCTTTATTCTTTGTTTTCTCTTGAGTGCAACATATATGGCTTTAAAAATATTCAGGACAGACACTTATATTTTGGGGAATTAGAAGTGACTATGTATTTAATTTCCAGCATTGGACTTTTGTGAAGGCATGAATGTAGATCTAGAAACAATACATCATAAGGAAATAATAGTTTTCATTCTTGAACACCATCATTTTGTCATGATAATGCCAAATAGTATTTATTGGCAAGCTGTTGTTAGGAGAAGAAGTAATCAATGAAGTTCTCTAGGCTCCTAAAGGAGAATCAATCTCTGGAAATCAAAGATACTAATATTTACCCATGATTGAAGAATGGTTTTCAGGTTTTCTGTTATGAATAAGTAATGGGGATAACCTATTCATGATTTCAGACCATCACTTGAATTTCTAGAATTCTAGAATGATAAAGGTCCTCAGAGGTTTTGTTGCTATGCTTTGAAAGAAGTCATATAAAAATCACAAGTTTGAGTTTTCTCTGATGATTTTAGCTAAATAGGGTAAGCCAAGAGGGAAAACTAAAATCTTTCCACACATTATCACATGGAAGAAAACAGCTTTCAGATAGAAAATGTCAAGCACAAACTAAATGTAGGAAACTTGAAGTGATTCAAAAAGAGTGTAGCAACTGGAAAATACATGTGAAAATAATCAGGCTTAAAGAGAGAACTAAAAATGAAAACAGGAATTTGAAATTATTGAAGTAAACCTAGATGAAGCTTTACCCCCCTTTTTTCATTCAGAACAAAATTTCTATTTCTACAGATAGATAGTACTGAGGTTATCATTGCTCAAGCACTGATATCTTTATGTAACATCTCCATTAAGCAGTCATCACTTTCTTTTATTTTAATTTTTTTTGACAGGGCAATTGGGGTTAAGTGACTTGCCCAAGGTCACACAACTAGTACATGTGTCAAGTGTCTGAGGCTGGATTTGAACTCAGGTCCTCCTGACTCCAGGGCCAGTGCTCTACTCACTGTGCCACCTAGCTGCCCCCGAGTCATCACTTTCATAGAATGCTTGCAGTGGGAAGAAAGTGACTTTCCCAACAAGGAATCCTATTTCATTTTTTTGGATTTCTCTAATTGATTAAAAAGTGTTTGTTCTATTAATAGATGGAAAGTTACCAGTGGTTGTAGTTACGAACATAGGGACTACATTAGGTAAATTTAATCTATCAATACATCAAGTATTAATTGTTTCCCACTATTAAAATGTAAATTTCTTGAAAGCAAACCTTTGTTTTGCTTCCCTGTCTGTATTACTGTTACTCATCACAGTGCTTTGCACTTAATAAGAACTTATTAAATTCTTTTTGATTCATTCAGCTTCTATTGTATGATAGGCACAATGCACATGGGAGGAATAGAAAAATAATAAGAGAATGGTCTTTGCCTTAAGAAACTTATGTTCTATTGGGACAAATAACATGTATACATTTAAAAGTAGATAGCCATTGGAAGGATCCAGAAAGGTCTCAATTAAGAGGTTTCACTTGAACTGAGCTTTCAAGGAATCTGGAAATTCTAAGAAACAAGGAGGAGGAATTGCATTGCAGGTATGGATCAGATTATCATCAATTTAGAGTTTGAAAGGATCTTGTAGGTCATCTAATATAACCCTCTTTTCATACATATGGGTAAACTGAGGCATATAGATGTTAATTGACTTGCACAGAGTGAAAATGATAAATGGATTAGCTGGAATTTATACTCACATGTTCTGACTGGGAATCTAGTCCTCTTACCCTGTCCTATGTTGTCTATCCTGGGTGACAGACTATGAAAGGGCACAGAAATGAAACATTTAGTATCTTGTGTAAGGAACACTGAGAAGGCCAATTTGACTTGACTGTGTGTATATAGGGGAACAATGAATAATAAAACTGTAATGGTAGGCTGGAGCCAGGTTTTAAAAGGCATTAAATGACAAATAGATTAATTTGTATTTGATCCCAAGGGCACTGGAACTTCTTGAGCAAAGGAATATCAGACCTGTGCTTCAGGGAACTCACTGGCAGCTGTGTAGAGGATGGATCATTTTTATTTTTGTTATCTTGTAGGAACAAACTGTATCCAAGCAAGGTTGGACACTGCTGCTGCTGCCCCATAGCATGAGATCTGTCTTTATTCCTTGTACTACCTCCTCATCCCCTCTGTATCCTAATTTCGTCTGATGATACTAAGGAAAATTCTCTGTGAAAGGTATTGGTAAATTCTATTTGTGTTAATCTCCTTCCAACCTGGTTTGCTCTTTTCCATATTCTTCAGATATCTAATCTGATACAATCCAATAGAACCTTTCTTGTTTACATTGTTATTTCAGAGATCATAGTTCAGCAATCATAACTTCAAGTGTTTTTGATACTCTGGGATGTGGTTTACACAAATTAAGTTACTTGATGTCTTTAAATACTGTTAGGTGTTCTCTTTCTACCTCCATTAAAAATATTTGGGTCTAATTCCCATTTAGTCATTTTTATTCTACTAGTCCCAGAATATAACATGGTCGCAAGTATCCTCACATAAGTCTCTCTCTCCTTGGAACTCAATTTAGCTTGTCAAATATCACCCTAAAATATGCTCTTTAATGAATAAACACACTACTCCAGATGTTGCCTGACCAATACAGTGTCCAGTGGAACTATCTCCTTTCAGATCCTGAATATTACACTTTTACAAATGCAGCCTAAAATTGGGGGGGAGGGGCGGTGGTAATAGTTTTTGTTTTGTTTTTTGACAGCCAAGCCACATTGTTAATTCATTGAATTTCCTGTCAAATGTGATCCCTATAGTCTAATTGCCCCTTAACTATTACATAGCCATGATCCTATCCTTGTGTATCTAGTTGATGTGCTGAATCCCAAAGTAAGATCTTTACATTCATTCCTTTCAAATTTCATGTTTTGAGCTACAGTTTTTGATGTTATTCTTCTCATTATCACCTGCCACTTTTCTGCTCAGGGCTTTGTCTCCTTCCTCCAGCCAAGTTATCCATATAATATATGCCATATGTGTTATAAATATAAATACATATTATACATGTTCATATATAAGTTTTGTATATCTAAATAGAATTATACTTAGAAATATGTATCTTTTTGATTTTCTCACACTTTTATGATAATGTGAATCTCATACTTTTATGATGAGGATCAGTATTAAGTATAATTCTTAGCTTACTGTGCACACTTTATCCACTTACCATGCACCTATATCTCTGAATATTTTTTCTATAAGCATTCACCAGAAACCAGATTACCCTACAGACCATAGGTTCCTAAATACTACTGCATTAGCATCTATTAAGTCTTTGAAAATTGTTTCTGATGCATTATTTTTTTTTACTTCTTTATTTGAAGGCTGAAAGCCATCAGCTTGTTTCTCTTTTATTTTAATTCTAGAAACATTTTTTTAAAAATTTTTAACAAGCATCAAGTAAAATAAGCATTTTAATGTACAACGTAGAATAGAAAAGTGGGACTGTACGTAAAACTGTGAAGCTCTATTATATACACTTTGCTTTTCCTTTTAAGTATGTAATGATTCAACTTTTAAAGATGTTCTGTTTATGCTTTCTTCTGGTCTTTCTCTCTTCCCTTCTGCATTTTAAAAATACTTCAATGACCATCTTTTTTCTGCTCTTTTTTCGACAACCTTATTAGTAGCCCCACTGTGCTTTCCAGCTTTCTTAATTATATTAATGGGGAAGAGAAAGAAAAAAAAGAGGCAAGCAAGGAGAGGAGAAAAAAGAAAAGAAGAGAAGAGAAATTCTTGTGGGAAATATTCAAAGAAAATAAATTGCTATATCTAACAATGTATGTGTTTTTCTGAACGTTGAAGCCATCACTTCTTTTTCAGGAGATAGATAGCATGGTCACATGTCTCTGTATTGGTTCATAGAGAGCACCATGTCTCTTGAAATTTCTTACATTGATATCATATTACTATACCTTAATTTATTTAATTGTTCCCCAATTGATGGAAACTCCTTTAGTTTCCAGTAGTTGGTTATATCAAGGAGATGCTATGGCAACTAGGTGGTACAGTGAGTAGAGCACCAGCTCTGGAGTCAGGAAGACCTGAGTTCAAATCTGGCATCAGACACCTGACACACTTACTAGCCATGTGACCTTAGGCAAGTCACTTAACCCCAATTGCCCCCCTCCAAAAAAAGAAAAGCTGCTGGAATGAATTTTTAATTTCTGGGTCTTTTTTCTTTTTATTTATTCCTTTTGGGATTCTAGGCATAGCAGTGATATTTCTGGATCAAATGTTGTATGCAGTTTATGGATTTTGGAGGTACATTCCCAAATAAAATTTCAAGAATGGATGAACCGATTCACAGCTTAACCAACAATGTGGATTAGTGAGCTTGCTATTCCTTCTAGGGGTAGTTAGGTGTCACAATGGATCAAGGGCCAGGCCTGGAGTGAGGAAGATTTATTTTCCCTAGTTCAAATCTGTCTTCAGACACTACGTGTGTGACCCTGGGTAGGTCACTTAACTCTGTTTGCCTCACTAGGAACTATAAAATGATTTAGAGAAGGAAATGGCAAACCACTCCATTATCTTTGACAAGAAAACCCCAAATAGGGTTACAAAGGGTCAGCCATGATCAAAATGACTGAACAACAAAAACAACTATCCTCTTCAACAATTGTTATTTTCCTTTTGGTTGCCTTTGGGTGTAAGATGAAATGCCAGAGTGGTTTTAATTTGAATTTATCAGTTTTGGAGCAATTTTTTCATATAACTTGATAGCTTGATTTTCTTCTTTTGAGAATGCTTGTTCTTAATTATTGACCATTGATCTATTGGGGTATAGATTTTGCTCTTATAAATTTAAATCACATTCTTATATATCTTGTACATCAGACTTTTTATTGGAGAAACTTTTTACAAAGGTATTTTTTCTCCAAGTTAACTGATTCTTTTCTAAAACCCTCAGCTTTTGAGCTCAGATTGCTATGGGGAATTTTTAACCATGTTGAGATAAAAAAGATCAATGAGTGCTGTAGTTGGTAGACATGACAATGATAATAGACACCAAAGTTAATGCAGAATTATTCAGCTCTGTTTTCTCTGTCAAGGAGAATAATATTTGGTTTGGAAAAAATAAGACAAAATAACAAGTATTTTAAAAGGGCATTTATAAACACAGTAGCCAACATGGACTCATCAGGAACAAGTCATTAGACTGTGCTCATTTTTTTTTGCTTAATAGAGTTGTTAGACTGTTACCATGGACAGATATTATAAAAAGCATACCTAGATCTCAAGAAAGATATTGATATTTTATTATGCTTGCATTATGGAGTAGATGGAGAAATGAGGGCTATTTGACAGTACAGTTTGATTGATTCAGAATTAGTTGAATAACAGGACACAAAGAGTGGTCATTAATGTATTAAAATCAATTTGGAGGGAAGTACTTACTAGCTAGGTAGGTAGGTGGTGCAGTGGATAGAGTGCTGGGCCTGAAGTTAGGTGGACTTGAGTTCAGATTTGACCTCAGACACTTACTAGCTACATAACCCTGGGAAAGTCACTGAACCCTGTTTATCTCGCTTTCCTCATCTGTAAAATGAGCTAGGGAAGGAGATAGCAAAATACTCCATAATCTTTGTCAAAAAAATCCCAAATGGGGTCATGAAGATTTTGACACAACTAAATTGACAAAACAACCACAGTAATTTAGTGAAATCCCTCATGGATCAGTTCTTTGGCCTGTGCTTTTCCAAATTGAAAGTGCTTGCTTAGGGGCGGAGCCAAGATGGCGGCTGGAAAGCAAGGACTTGCATGAGCTCCCACTCAGGTCTCTCTAAACACTTATCAAAAATGGTTCTGAATAAATTCTAGAACTGCAGAACCCACCAAATAGCAGACGGAAGCAGGGCTCCAGCCCAGGACAGCCTAGATGGCCACAGGGTAAGGTTTATCACACAGGCCTGGGACCGTAGCGGAGCAGAGCCCAGTGTGGGCTGTGCCCAGACCAATCACACTGGAAGCTGGGTGGAACAGGCCCTAGCACCCTAAATCAGTGAGCTGTGGCAGTTACTAGACTTCTCAACCCACAAACACCAAAGACAACAGAAAAGGTTAGTGGGAAAAGCTGTGGGGACAGAGTGAAAGGAGTTTGTGGTATGGCCACTGCCCAGGGAGCAGCAGAGGTGGTGCAGCTACAGAGCTACAGCTGCAGTTGCTTCTGGCCCCAGGCCCACCTCGTGGGAGGAATTAAGTGGCGGATCTGAGCAGGAATGCAGAGCTAGCCTAGATCTGAGTCTGGCCCGGGTTGGTGGTTCTTGGGGTAGGAGTAGCGCCAGTGTGGCAGAGCTTGCTGTGTAGAAATATCTCTGTAAACAGCAGCACAGCCCCTCAAGCTTGGGGCAAAGTACTCTATACTCTACAAGCAGTCATACCTAGGAAAAGCTCAAGGGTCAAGTAAGTTGGCTGGGAAAATGGCCAGTCAGTGAAAACGGTCTCAGATACAGACTCAGACTTTGGAATCTTTCTTTGGTGACAAAGAAGACCAAAACATACAGCCAGAAGAAGTCAACAAAGTCAAAAAGCCTACATCAAAAGCCTCCAAGAAAAACATGAACTGGTCTCAGGACATGGATGAGCTCACAAAGGATTTGGAAAAGCAAGTTAGAGAAGTAGAGGAAAAATTGGGAAGAGAAATGAGAGTGATGTGAGGAAACCATGAGAAACAAGGCAATGACTTGCTAAAGGAGACCCAAAAAAAATACTGAAGAAAACAACACCTTAAAAATAGACTAACTCAAATGGCAAAAGAACTCCAAAAAGCCAATGAGGAGATGAATACCTTGAAAGGCAGAATTAGCCAAATAGAAAAGGAAGTCCAAAAAACCACTGAAGAAAATACTACCTTAAAAATTAGATTGGAGGAACTGGAAGCTAGTGATTTTATGAGAAATCAATATATTGTAAAGCAGAAACAAAGGAATGAAAAAATGGAAGACAATGCGAAATATCTCACTGGAAAAATCACTGACCTGGAAAATAGATCCAGGAGAGGTAATTTAAAAATTATTGGCCTGCCTGAAAGCCATGATCAAAAAGAGAGTCTAGATATAATCTTTCAAGAAATTATCAAGGAGAACTACCCTGATATTCTAGAGCCAGAGGGTAAAATAGAAATTGGAAGAATCTACCAATCACCTCCTGAAAAAGATCCCAAAAAGAAAACTTCTAGGAATATTGTCACCAAATTCCAGAGCTCCCCAATCAAGGAGAAAATACTGCAAGCAGCCAGAAAGAAACAATCTGAGTATTGTGGAAACACAATCGGAATAACAAGATCTAGCAGCTTATACATTAAGGGATTGAAGAGCTTGGAATATGATATTCTGGAGGTTAATAGAGCTAGGATTAAAACCAAGAATCACCTACCCAGCAAAACTGAGTATCATGCTCCAAGGCAAAATATGGATTTTCAACAAAATAGAGGACTTTCAAGCTTTCTCAGTGAAAAGACCAGAGCTGAATAGAAAATTTGACTGTCAAACACAAGAATCAAGAGAAGCATGAAAAGGCAAACAAGAAAGAGAAATCCTAAGGGACTTACTAAAGTTGAACTGTTTTGTTTACATTCCTACATGGAAAGATGATGTGTATAATTCATGAGACCTCAGTATTAGGGTAGCTGAAGGGAATATACATATGTAGAGAGAGACACAGGGCACAGGGTGAGCTGAATATGAAGGGATGATATCTAAAAAAATAAAATCAAATTAAGGGATGAAAGAGGAATATATTGAGAGAGGGAGAAAAGGAGAGATTGAATGGGGTAAATTATCTCACATAAAAGTGGCAAGAAAAAGCAGTTCTGTAGAAAGGGAAGAGAGGGAAGGAAGAGGGGAATGAGTGAATCTTGCTGTCATTGGAATTGACCTGAGGAAGGAATAACATACACACTCAAGTGCATTTCTTACCCCACAGGCAAGAGGGAGGAAGGAGATAAGAAAGGGGGATGATAGAAGGGAGGACAGTTAGGGGGAGGAGGTAATCAAAAACAAACACTTTGGAAAAGCGACAGGGTCAAGGGAGAAAAGTGAATAAAGGGGGACAGGATAGGAGGGAGGGAAATATAGTTAATCTTTCATAACATGAGTATTGTGGAAGGGTTTTACATAATGATATGCATGTGGCCTATGTGGAATTGCTTGCCTTCTTAGGGAGGGTTGGTGGGGAGGTAAGAGGGGAGAGAATTTGGAATTCAAAGTTTTAAAAACAGATGTTCAAAAAAAAGTTTTTGCATGCAGCTAGGAAATAAGATATACAGGCAATGGGGCATAGAAATCTATCTTGCCCTACAAGAAAGTAACGGAAAAGGGGACAGGGGTGGTGGGGTGACAAAAGGGAGGGCTGACTGGGTAATGGGGCAATCAGAATAGATGCCATCTTGGAGCAGGGGGGAGGGCAGAAATGGGGAGAAAATATATAATTCAAACTCTTGTGAAAATCAATGCTGAAAAATAAAATGTTAAATAAATTAAAGAAAAAAAAGAAAAAAAAGGAAGTGCTTGCTCCTCAACTACCTTATATTGGTTTTTTGTATATTATATTTGATATATACTAATATTTAAAGGCAACTAGCTTATGGAATGAATAGAGCACTGTATTTGGAGTCAACAATACTGTAGTTTCCAACAAGAAGCATTTACTAGCTATGTGACCCTAAGCAAGTTACCTAACCTCTGCTGCCTCAATTTCTTCATCTGTAAAAAAGTAGGTTATAATAGCACTTACTTCCCAGGGTTATTCTGAGGATAAAATGAAATATTTGTAAAGCACTTTTGCAAATCTTAGACCTCTGTATAAATGCTAGCTATCAGCATTAACATCAGCATTATGACTTATATATTCACATGTTACTTTCCACATTAGAATATAGACACTTTGACAGCAAGTACTTTTACTTTGTCTTTGTTCCCCAACATCTTGACCCAATCCCTGGTACATAGTAAGTACTTAGGAATGCTTATTGAGTCAATGACTGATTGTAGTGTCATAATTCCAATACTTCAACGGACCTTAGAGATCATCTAGTGAAATTTCATCAATTTTAATAAAAAAAGAAAATGAGATTTAGAGAATTTAACAACCTCAGAATGGTCAAGAGGCCCAGATCACATAGGTATTAAGTGGAAGAGCTGATATACATTTTAAAAAATATATCACTGAATACATTTTATTTTATAATGTTTTATTTTCCCTCAATTATGTGTAAAAAACAACTTTCAATGTTTATTGCTTTTTAGTTCCAAATTATATCCTTTCCTCCCCACTCCCCAATATGCTAAGCAATCTGATACAAGTTATACATGTGCAATCATTTAAAACATTTCCATATTAGCTATTTTGTTGAAGAAAGCTTGAATTAAAAAAAGAAAGAAAGAAATTGAAAAAGTATGCTTCAGTCTGTATTCAGATGCCATCAGTTTTTTTTTTTTTTCCCCTCTGGAATTGGATGGCATTTTTCATCATGAGTCCTTTGGGATTGTCTTGGATCATTGTATTGATAAAAATAGCTGTCGTTCATAATTGTTCATCATACAATATAACTGTTATTTTATACAATATTCTCCTGGTTCTGGATGCTTCACTCTGTATATGTTCATGTAAGTCTTTCCAGGTTTTTTTAATTATCTTGTTCATCATTTCTTGTAGCACTGCATTCCATTATAACCTTATACCACAATTTGATCAGCCATTCCCCAACTGATGGATGTTCCCTCATTTTCCAATCCTTAGCCATCACAAAAAGAGGTGCAACAAATATTTTTGTACAAATAGATCCTTCCCCTCATCCTTTTTAAAAAATCTCTTTGGGATACAGACTTAGTAGTAATATTGCAGGATCAAAGCGTATGCAAAGTTTTATAGCCCTTTGGGAAAAAAGTTCCAAATTGCTCCCCAGAAGGGGTTCACCACTCCACCAACTGTGCAAGTACAAATTTTCCCACATCCCCTCCAACATTTATCATTTTCCTTTTCTGTCATATTAGCCAATCTGGTAGTTGTGAGGTCATTCTTCAGAATTGTTTCAATTTGCATTTCTCTAACCAATAGTAATTTAGAGCATTTTTTCAAATGACTATGGATAGCTTTGATTTATTTGTCTGAAAACTGCCTGTTCATATCCTTTGACCATTTATCAAGAAAAGCTCAAATTTGGCTCCTGTGACACCAAATTAAATGCTCTTCCCACTATATCATGCTATTTATCATTTACCTAATGTTTTGCTTGAAGGTACATGAGGAATAGCTTTTGGATTTGTCAAGAACACAAAGATAGGAAGAATACCTATCACCTTCAGTGACCAAGTGAAATATAAGGCAAAGGGTTTTGATAGGCTAGAATACTTGGTAAAATCTAATAAGAAAAACAAAGTAATTGGAATAAATGTGAAGTACTATAAATACATAATAAGGCATGGATAGCTTATATGACTTCTCAGATGGAAAAGTTCTAGGTATATATGGGACTAAATGTTCAGAAAAAGTTAATAGTGTGCCATGGCACTGGGTAAACCATAATCATTGGCTGAATTAATGAAGATATAGTTTTCAGGACAATAGAAGGTACAGTCCCACTGTAGTCTACCCTCTTCAGAACAAATCAAGAGACAGGTGTTCTGTTCTTGGGACCACATTTAGGTTCTTTTTAAAATATCTCTTTTTATGTTATCAGAATTTTCCCCACTACTCCTCTTTGCTTCCCCAAGAAGCAATTTGTGTGCATGTATGTTTTGGAGAAACCTGCTTTTAATTGATAAAATACATAGTATTACAAAATAATCCAGTTATATTGAAATGTAATTATGAATTAAAAATAAATTTGTGGACCTGAATTTAAGATTCTCTTCTTTAGAGTCTTATTGTATGTTACTACTATTCATATTTATAAACCGTTTATTATGATTCCTAGCACAAAGTAGGTGCTTATTCGCTACTTCCCTTCTCCTTTATGTTCTCTCTGTTCTAGTTAAAATACCTGCTCCCCTTATTATATTGTTTTTCCTACCTCCTTTCTGCCTTTGTACACATAGTTCTCCATACCTGGAATATACTCCTTTCTCATCCTCAACTTGTAGAATCCTTAACTTTCTTCAAAGCATAATTTCAGTGCCCCTTCCTACATGCTTTTTTTTTCTCTAAGTGCTAGTGCTGTTTTCCACTTGACATTGCTTTTGTTTCTTTGTATATATGTTGTTGTGAGCAAATTTATATTCAGCAGAGCTATCAGCTTATTAAGCCCAGGGCTGTTTCATATTTCTTTCCCTTTCAATTAACTGGGTCTAGCAAAGTTATTGTAGATAAATGCTAATTTATGTTTGTGAAACTTAACAGAATTTAGATGTAGAGTGGAATCTATAGAATATATATCCTGGTAAACTTTTCTTTAATTCCCAGAAAAATTCTAAAACATTTTATATACATGCTTTGTAAGTATTTGCAAAGAGGAGTGGTGATCTTGAACAGGTGGTGTCAGACTATCCTCATTTCCCTTTTAAATAGAGCTTCTAGAGAGGTAGATCAAGATCTCAATGTAACTTTTCTCATAGATACCAGGTTGATAGCAGTTAAGCTACGAGTTAACTTAGAGGGAGAGTTAACTCGCTCCTTTTTATTACTATAATAATGTTACTATTTTATGCAATATGGTGTTTATTTTGTCCTTTGGCTGTTTCTGAAACCTTTATGATTAAATAAAAGAAAAAAAACAACTGAATGGAACATCTAAGGTTTTTTATTTCTCTTAATTTATTAAAAACAAGTTAGGTGTGTAGATTGCCATGTTCATATTATTCCTCACAAAAATCCTCCAAAATTTGGTATGCTTTCTAGCTACTTAACCATGTTTGAGGATGGAAAAATGAAAATCCTCCATGTCTCCTTCTGGCTGAGCTATGTAATTTAATATTTTTCATTCTCTAAATATTTCTTGTTCCAGGGGCTATCATTATCTTTGAAACTGGGAAAAATTTAAAGGGCATTTTTTTTTGGTGGGGGAAGAACATTGTGACAAGTCTACTGTATTCTGCTGGAAAATTAAGACTAGTAAACTGGTGGTGAATCATCAGTGCATCTGATGAAATAAAGACAATTTCCGCTTGAATTTTAATGGAATTGCCTTTTAGGAAGCATGAGGGAGTACTAAATAGTCAAATTAATTTCCACCACCATCTGTGATAAACAAATTCAATCAGCCCCATAAAATTATATGTGGGGAATAGTAAAGATAAATGAAAACATTCTACCAAATGACAAAGGAAAAGCAGACTTTGTAGGTCGTATTTTTATTAAAAACCTTCATTCATTTGAAGAACAGCCCAACTTTTCCATGCTTTCAGGGTGGAATGAATAAAAAAAAAGTATGTGCATAAAATCCTTTCTTCAGGAATCTTTTTAATACTTGAAATATCTAAATAACTGCTCTTCTATTTCTTAAAGCTTAGAATGAATGTGGTGCTACCATGGTTAAAGTGGTAGATTTAGGAAGAAAAAAATTTCAAATTAACCCTATGATATTTAATAGCTGCGTGGTCCTGAGACCTGCACCTAAAATTCCTCTAATACTTAATTTCCCATCTGTAAAATGGGAATGATAATAGCACATACCTAATAGGTTTTTTGAGATAATCAAAAGAGATAATATATGTAAAGCACTTTTCTAAACTATAAACCACTGTATAAATGTTGGCCATTATTATTATGTGGGTTCCTTATGAGCAAAATGAGCTTAAAATTGCAAGATACAAATGATATTTGGACTTTAAGCTTATCTACAGAATTCATCTTTTAATGATTATGAAATTGGCTTGCACATTTTATGATTTAAAAACATTTAAATAATGTTTATTGTGTGCTTGCAAAACACAGTGCTATACTATATTCATTAGGAGTTAGAAATACAGTATAATAAAAAAGGATAATTTCAATCTTCAAGGAAATTATACTCTAAAATCAATACAATATGCTGACTATGCATAATATTATATGCATACTATTAAAATGTGTATACACACATATATGACAGTTATAAATGAAATAAATGCTAGAGAGCTTCCTCACTTGGCCAAAGAAATGTGAAATTTCCAAACACGATTATAGATTTTCTGTGATCAGAGAACACTGCCTAAACTGGTAGCTTCCACAATATAATATTAAATACATATGGAATGTAACTAGATTTTCAGTTAGAAAGGCAAGAGGCATCTATTCCCATCCTTTATACTTCAAAGATCTGTGGTTTTATTGAAGAGAGTAGACGTACAACAAGATCATAGAATTTTAGAGTTGGAAGGGAGCTCTAGACCAACTCAAACCAAAATGAAAGTTCTCCTCTATAATGTTTGTGATAAGAAATCCTCCAACCTTCTCTTACAACTTTCAATTAAGGGGGACTGACTACTTCCTGGAGTCATCTATTACCCTTTTGGACTATTAATTAGGAGTTTTTCCACATTTCAAATCTAAATTTGCTCCTCTAATTCTTCCCCTTGGATCAAGTAGAAGAAATTTAATTTTTCTCTCTCTCTATTATAACCTTTCTCCCTTCTTCTCTTTCTCTGTCTTTCAAATAGTCTCTTAAAGTTCTTTTTTTTCTGAAATTTAGTATGAAGAAACAGTTCTGTACACAAAGAAGAATATAAAAAGAGGATTCTATATGAAGCCATGAATCTCCATTTCATACTGCTTGCTTTACAAAAGAAAGTATAGAATAAGCTCTGCATGTTACTTTCAAAACTGCCCAGCTTCCCTGTGCTTTCTTCTGAAATTCTCTTCTGTATATTTTAAAAATGTCTCAGTGGTGCACTTTTTATTTTGGCATCACTCTTGTCCTTTCTTCTCTAACCACCTCCGCCCCCCGCAAACCCATATACCTTCTAAGTGATACGAACCAAGATAAAAAAGATAAACTCTCATAACAAATAAGTACAGAAAAAAGACTCTAGATATTGGCCATGTCCAAAAAATACATGTCTCTATCTGTACTTGGTGGCCATCACCTCTCTGTCAGGAGGTTGGTTATACCATAGGACCCCTAGAAAAAATGATTGATTATTGTATTGATCAGAGTTCTTGTTGTTGTTTTTAATGTTAACAGACTTTTTTATAATTTTCCTCATTCTGCTCATTTATTTCTGTTTATATGAGTCTTCTTATGTTTGTCTAAATCCATCCCTTTTCCATTACTAACAATGTAATGATTGTCAATTGTATTTATATACAAATTGTTTTCAGTCATTCTCCTAACTTAGTGACAATTTCTTGGTTTGCAGTTCTTTCCTACAACAAAACAAAGTGCAGCTATCATCACTTTTGTACATTTCCTCTTTTTTGAATTTTTTTTGGGTGTAGAGATCTTGAAATGGTGTCACTTTAAAGGTTATACACAGTTTAGTGAACTTTAGGGTATAATTCCAAATTGCTTTCCAGAATGGCAGTACCAATTCACAGTCTTACAAACAGTGCCTTCATATGCCTGTCCTCCCATATCTGCTCCCAGAATTGTCATTTTCCCATTTTTAATAAGTTGGTTAAAAAGGACTTTTGAGCAATATTTGTGATATACAGTTGAAGTGGTCTTCTTCTACTCAACTATTCATTATTTATGATTTCTTTGTTAAGTCTCCATTTAGGTTTAAATATTAGTTTGTGGTCCATGAACCCATTTCTATTTTAATTGTATGATGATCTATAAAGCATTATTGACTATTTATACCTTTTTGCATTTGTGTCCTAGTACATGGACAGATTTTTTTTGTAAAAGTACAATTTGGTACTAAGGAATATGTATATTCTTTTGTTGTCCCATTTAGAAGAGACCGTAAGTCTTTTAAATCTAGTTTTCAAGCAATTTTTCAGTTCCATATTTCCAATTTTACTTCTCTTTGTTAAGTTTATACAAAGCTGAGAAAGGGATGTTGGAGTCTCCTGTCACTTTTGTGTTCCTGTCTATGTCCTCTTGTACCTCACACATAATATTTCTTTTATGAATGTGAATGCTAAGGCATGTAAAGAATTTAAGTTTACTACATATATTGTTTGGGGGAAGGGTTCTTTTTCTATTATTTCTTTCAGTTTAATGTAGTAGCCTTCTTTATGCCTTTTTCATTTTTAACATGTATTTTTGCTTTGTCAGACACCATGATTGCAAGTTTTTTTTTATTCAGTTGATGCATAATATTTTTTTCCAACCCTTCAGTTCTCTTTTGTGATTGTCTTTGTTTTTGAATGTTGTAAGTAACAGATTGTAAAGTTTTGTTTCTTATCTAAAGCCACTCTTTAATTTTATTGTATTGTTTAATCCATTCACATTTAAATTGAATATATGATTTAGCTTTATATTTTCTTCCATATATATCTTCATTATTTTCCCCAAGTTATGATTTCCCCTTTTCTGCTATAAATGTATTTTGATGTTTCTCCAATTACTTTAATATTTTTAAGGTGGTACTATTCCCACTGACTCTCCTCTCCTCACCCCTGATCCTTTCCTCTTATTTGTTAGCTCTTTCCTTTTGGATATTTACTTATTAGCTCCTTTTTCGTGCATCATTTTATATGATTGGATAATTATTTTTCTCCTGCTCTTCCCTCCTCTCAGTCAAGTAGATTCCCTCTTTCTCTTCTTGCCTTCAGCTAGTGTTTTCCATTATTTAAAAAAAGTTTGTGTGCCTTTCCAAAAAAGGTTTCTCTCCCTCTCTTCATTTCCCATCCTCTAGTTTATCTACTCCAAAACCTTTTTCTCTGATTCATGAACCCTATTATTATCTGGCCTCTCTTTTTTCTCCATGTTCTTCCTGTAACCAAAGCTTCCAAGGTATCCATTCTCAGCTCTCCTTTCTAAATGTTTTCTACCACTATCATGAAGAGTGTGCCCCATGGATTCCCCCTTTCCATTTTTCTTCATTCCCAGAATAATGGCAATTATTGCAGGTGTCAGAGAGGACACTGCCCTCCTGTTATAAGCCTGTGTAATATCATTTGGTCTGCTAGAAGAGTCTTGTTGCATGTAACATATCAACCATGGAGGACTGCTGTGTGAACTCAATGCCCATGTGTTTCAGTTCATGGACTTTGGGTATTTTTAACCTTCTTTTGGATTCTGGGTATCCCAGACTATGGAGACAACTGAAGTTGCTTTATATTTGTTGCATGATTTCTGTTTTGGAGAGGTTTGAAGGGTTGTGGGGATGAGAGAAAATGCCTAATCTACCATTTTGTTCCCTGCATAGCATGTAATACCTAGTCTTGAACAAAGTCTTCCAAAAATGACCTAAACATAAGAATACAGAGAAATTACAGGTTCGCTCATTGTGGAAACAGTTCTCCTCTTAAAGCATTAAAATTCACATTGATTCTATTGACTACTGCATTAGCACCATGATACTCATCCATAAGATACTAACTTGAGATAAATATTGATCCATTAATTCTCTAAAGAATTTGAAGGCTACCGTACATAACTCTATTGTTGTACTGATTATATCTTTCCATCTTGCCCACGAGGAAATCATTAGAGTCATTGTCAAATACCTTAGTGTGACATTAGTGTAGGGTATATGTTTCATTATATTTTATTATTTTTTGGTCTAATGCTTTATAAAAGGAAAAGAAGAGAGTTGAATTTGGTATTACATTGTTCTGATAAAACGATCCACATTGTTACACACAGAATATGATCTGGAGAAAAGAATTCTGTATTTGGAACCAAAGAACCTGGGATCAAATCCTTTGTGACTTTGGGCAAGTTACTCAATGTTTCTGGGGCTCAGTTGCATCCTCTGACAAAGGAGGACACTGGCCTCAGTAGCATCTGACATCCCTTAAAGCTCTAGAACTATAATCTCAGGTCCTATATTTTCAGTCCTAGCCTCCCTCCTGAGCTCCAGCTCTACATTGCCAACTACTTATTAGATATTTCAAGCTCAATCTCTCCAAAGTATCTTAAATTCATCATGTCCAAAGTGGAATTCATTAAGCTTTCCCCAGAACTCATCACTTTTTCCCATGCCACTCTTTCTTCTGGGCTACTTCAGTTCTTCTAGTAACCTAGATTTGTGATCTTGGAGTCACACTCCAAGTCTTCAGATTTACTTTTTCCAATATCCAAATTACTGATCCCACTTACACAAGATCTCTGAAATTCTGTTCCCTTCTCTTCATTCATAAAGGCACAATCTTAGTTCATTTTTTCATCACTTTTCAGAGGTGGGGAACCTATGGCCTCAAGGCTGCATGTTCCTGACCCTTGTCTAGATTTTTGACAGTCTCTTCCCTTTTGAATTCATCTTCTATATAGCTGGCAAAGTGTTTTTTACAAAAGCACAGCTCTAACAGTCTTGCTATTCTGTTTGATAAACTCCAATAGGATTCTCTATTGCCTGCATAACCTGGACTCCAAATGTAGATACCTCTGCTTAGCATTTAAAGTTCTTTACAACCTAGCAGCAAACTACCTTTCCAGCCTTCTGCATCACTTACTATTCAATAATATCCTAGTGAAATTATCCTTCTTCCTTTCCTTTGCATCCATCTCTGTCTTTATAAAGACAGATTGCATCATGCCTTGATCTCCCTTCTCCCTTTGCCTCCCAAAATATATAATTTGCTTTAATATTCAGCTTAAGCACCGCCTTCAAAATAAAATATTTCCTGATTCTGACTTCCCAGCTTCTAGTGTCTTTACCCCGCAAGGGAAAAATTACCTGTTAATTATTTTTGTATGTGTTGTTTTATATATTTATGTATTCTTCCCCTACATGTTGTAAGCTTATTGAGAACAGGGATTGTTTTCCCTTTTATTTCTTTATATCTCTAGTTCCTAGCAGAGTGCCTGTCTCAGAATAGGTCTTCAACAAATATTGATTGATTGATTGAAATATTTAGGACAAGAAGTTTAAATATCAGTGTCTAGGAGTAGAACGGATGGCCAGAGGGGGTGGGGAGGTGGTGAAGGTAATATGTTCTCCCTCATCATAAGTATTCAAGTCACAAATGAGTTACCATTTGCTAGCTGTTGTAAAGAAGATTCTTTCTTGGGATATAGGCAAGATTGAATAGCCATTGAGGTGCCTTTCACCTCAGAAATTCTGTGACTTCATTGAAGTTTAAGTATATCTCAAAATTCTCCTCTTTTCTTTTCACTTTCCATTTCTATTCCAACCTCCCAGACTGAAACCACCCTTGTGACAAAGAAAAACAATTAAGAAACATCCTGTACAGAGACCTTTTCTGACAATACTCTTTGCTGATAGTTTTCTAGCCCTCGCCAGTGTGGGAGCAGGTTTGTTTCACTATCCCATCTTTAGCACCATCTCTCTCTCTCTCTCTCTCTCTCTCTCTCTCTCTCTCTCTCTCTCTCTCTCTCTCTCATGGTTCTGCTTATTTAATTTTGGGCATCAGTTCATCCCAATATTTTGATATTTCTTGTAATGTCATTTCTAACTCCAAAAGGAGATTTCATTACATTCATATACCACAATATGTGTAGGCATTCTCTAAATAGTGGGAAGATACTTCAATTCTAAGTATTCATTATTAACAGAGAATGGTACTGAATGGTATATCTTGGAACTTTGTTTCTGTCTTTGCTAACCTTGGGGTATCAATAGTGGAACTGATGGATCAAAATGAAAGTTTAATCATTTAATTACACAATTTCAAGTAGAGATTCAAAACAATCACATCATTTAATAGCTCCTTCACCAAAATAGTACTTGAATAATTATCTTTCTATGGCCCTACCAACATGTATTGGTTCCATCTATTCTCATCTTCATCAATTTGCATGGGAAAAAAGTGAAACTTCAGAGATGTTTTAATTTTTTATTTCTCTTGCTTTTAGAAATTTAGAGCATTTCTTCATGTGATCAGTTTTAGTTTGCTCATCTTTTAAATGAGTGGCTCTTGATATTGTACATTCTCATCTATTTTCTGAATATTTGGAATATGAGAATTTTAATGGTGATATTTGATGCAAATATATTACCATTTTCCTCTTCTCTTTTGATTCTGCCTGTGTTAATTTGATTCATACAAAATATTACTAAATTTATTTACATAAAATTTTCTATTTTATCTTTTATCATCTCTCATCTCTTATTTGTTTAACAATAATCCCTCTTGCTAGACATGTTAAAGCGACTTGATACTCCACAATACTTTATTTTCTGGAGTAGAGGTTTAAAAAATCCTCTTGATGGTAAGAGAGGGCCTCAAGATTTAAGAGCTTGGCATAGTTTTCACTTTCTAAATTTTAGGATTTATTTTGGTGGATCTGCAATTTCATTAGTGTGGGTACTCCCTCTACTGGTGTAGTTCACATCTATTATTTCTCTTCTTAAAAAACACTTTAACAGAGGCCTGAAATGTATATTCAGCAAGTTGTCAGTAAGGGGTAAGTGGCATAAATTAGATTTTACATATAAATATGCAAAGAAAAAATTAATATAACAATTATGTATAAAAGGACTTTTAGTTCTTTAGTTTTAAGGAATTGCCTTTGCAAGTCTTAAAGGCCAGCTTTCTGTATCTTCAGGGGGAAAAAACAATGAAATGTAATCAATATAGTTTTCTGCCTGAATATTGTCTCCTAGACACTTCCTATTTCTTCCTTTTAAGGATGCAAAAGCTTCTTATGGTTGCAGAAGAAGTAAAACTTCTTTAATAGGATAAAAACTCACCCTTTCCTTGATACTGTCCCTGATAGCAACATGGATATCATTTTCTTGAAATGATGCTGTTCTCAGTGATATATTAAATTTTCTCCCTAAGTATTAGGTCAAACAATGAAATTACTGAGTATTATGTTAACCCTTATATATTGGATTTGTTGAGTCATGTTCCAGAACAGGGCTGTCCAAAATGTGGCCCCCAGGCCACATGCAGCACCATTTAAGTGGCCCTGCCTACAAGCATAGAAATTTACATAAATGCTTTAGTAAAGGAAGCCAAGCTACTGCAGAACTCTCACTAGAATGGCAAATCAAAATATATCATCTATTGTTTCAATAAAAACCTAAGGTTGGACAGACCTGTTCTAGAAGGCAGGAATGAAATGATTTTTAAATTTTCTTCCTAAGTATTGGGAAAAACAATGAAATTGCTGAGTGCTATGTTAACCCTTATACATGGGATTTGTTGAGTCATGGTCTAGAGGGCAGTGACAGAAGATCAAGCAAGTTTCATGCCCACACATATAATCATGTCCCATTCCAAATTTTTCCCCACCCTCTGCATTTCCCACATTCCTACATTAAACTTAGTACCTAAAATATAATGAGCTACGATTGCTTTTTGCCATCTTGTGAGCCTTTATCCACTAAGTTCTGAAATACTTCTGTCCACAGGCAGGAAATGTGGACTAAATGAACTGTGATTTCATTAATAACTAGCTAGGATCAAAACAAGTTTAAGATTTAAAAGATATTTTCATTTAAAGCATTTCCAAAGGCATTTGTTGACTGTGACAAAAGGAAACTCCGAATTTTAAAATTTTACACATTTAGATTTCCTAAGATCACTTCATCCAAACATAAGGAATTAGATTTTATAGAATATAATAATATATTTTATAATAAGTTATTTTATAGGTGAAAAAAAACAGAGAAGTTGTAATTTGCCCAGGGTTATCCAATTAGTAAGTGGTAGTTTCAAAATTCAATTATAGTCACTGACTACATACCTACAAATTTTTCTCACTATCCTAAAATAAGTTTGTTGACATGGGTGATATTAGAATGTACATCTACATATGTATCTGGGACCCCTCATGGTTACACTAGGCAGAAAATATGTGTTTGAGCATTTCCTTCAAGCTAAGACTGATCATTTTGTTGCCTCCGTACTGAGGATTAACCACTGAAAATTGCCATCTGTCTATATAAATATCACTTATGTTCATTTTAGTACCAAATTTCAGCATAATATACATAGTTGAAGATTAGGATAGGGATTGGATATATGATTTCATTAGAATAGAGAACTTCCAAGTGATACCTTTTCTTTTCCCTGTGAAAGTCTACAACTTGTCATCTTAGGGAGTCACCTAGGTTACTGATAGTTTAAATGATTTTTCCAGGGTTACCCAGTTAGTACGAATCAGAAGTGAAACTTGACCACAAGTTTTCTTGGCTCTCCAGCCACTATGCTATGCAACATAATTATGTGGATATAGATAACAAAGCACAATTTTTAGTCTATAACATTTTCAACTCAGTATCTGACAGTTCACATTGTAGTTCAAATAAAACATCTTTTCTGAGGAGTTTTTGCGAAATACAATCTCTTCTGCTACATGCTAAAAATAGATCTTCGATGAGTCTTATAAATATCATTTTGATATTTGGAGAGGTAGAGGTTTGGAGAAATGGGGGAGATTTTGTGTATATGATAATTCAATTGTTGGTAATACATAAATTAGCAAAATCATTAATTGGGTTATGGGAGGCATAATTTTTTTCATCCAAACAAGACATATTTGAAACAACTTGAAAGTATGATTAGGAAAATGAATAGTTAATTTTGAAGTTAAGTTTATTTTTATACATCTGGGCTTTTGTTTCTAAGGCAGTGATTTCCTCAATGATATTATTAAGATAAAAGTACTTTGTAAGTTCAATGCGAAGTTATATGTGGAAGATATAGTGGATTCCATGCCATCTTGGGAAGGGAGGGGGGGAGGGGGAAGAAAATCTGAAACTCAAAATTATGTAGAATTGAGTGTTGTAAACTAAAAATAAAAAAAAATCTTAATTATACAAAAAAAAGTACTTTGGCATTTTCAGAAGATTAGTACTTTCTTTTTACTTCTCCTATTTCATTTCCTAGTTCCAAAATTTGTACTTTTTAATCATACATTTAGTGCCTAATTGGAGCACTGGTGTATGCAAAATTATTCTTGTTGCACACTCTTATTGGCAACTATTTAAATCACAGGAGGATGTGATTTGCATTAGTAGAGAGAATAGCCACATCAATAAAATCATATCTTTTAATGCATTTCAACTTTCAGATAGTTATAATATTAAATTGTGATAGTAATTATTTTGGAGATCATGTTATATCAGGTTATAATGAGGCTATCAATCAATTAGGTTATTATGGTGGTATCTCATTATAATTCTCACAAGTCAGTTTATTCTGTGGGACATGTTATATGTAAAAGTATATTGCACTCAAATCCTTCTGGTACTTACAATAATAAACTCCCTTGGATGAGGGCCAAAACCAACTATAACAGGTTGTTTTTATAACATGACTTCAGTGTGTTTGTTGAGATGTTATTTAGGTTGTGAAAATTAAAAAAAGAAACTTACACAAAGAGCATATTGGAGGCAAAGCTTTGTTGACTCGGAGATAAAGCATGAAAACATCAAAACATCAGTATATGAATTTTACATCACTCTGGGTTACTAAGAACTAGTATTTTGACCCATTGTGCCAAAGTTGCCAGCTTAGTTTTGTGATTATAAAAAATGTAGGTGAACAAAAAATGTTCACAGTAAAAACTATTTTCCAATATTATGTTAACTAGAACTCCATTCACTGGCTCTTTCACATATCTAAAGAAGATTGTTCTTGATTATATGAGTCACAAAATCCTAATACCCTTGAATATAAAGATAGTGAAAAGGACATATTTCAGGAATGAGACTCAAAATCACATTTGTGCTTGCAGATTTTTACAATAATTTAAAGGTAATTAGTCTAGATTTCAGAGAACAATACAGTTTTCTTTAAAAAAAACAGTGCAAGTGAGACAGAGAATGAAGAAGCTCAGTAGGAGATCAAAATGGTTACTTAGCTTTTATTAATAAAATATTTGAAAGCTATTAAAAATAATACCACACTAATAAATATGGCAGAGTTGGGTTTATTGAGAAAAATTTTTTTAAAAAAGAGAAAGCTACTTAAGTCATTAATTCAGTAATTAATTCTGTAGGAATACTGTCTATTGAATTGCACACAGCATCTTGCATTCTGCACCACACTTCTGTGAGAAAAATGTGTATAGAAAAGAAGGTGCAAATTATTTAATATGGAATGTCAGAACATGAAAACAATACAGAGATCACCTAGCCTTGAAGTCCTTGAACTTTTATTGTAAATAATATTTTGATAACTATTTCAATATAATTGATTTCCTTCAGAGATCTTCTATGATAATTTATAAAACCCATTTTCCCCCCTAGGCTTTCTTTTCACTGTGGTCCTTCTTCTGCTTGTTCATGAAAAGAATGCATCTATTACTTTAATATTGGCTCGAAACAAATACAATCAACACAGCAAACTTGCTACAAGAAAAATCATCATGATGCATTCTAAAATCAAATTATAAACCATACACCCTTAGAGTCAGAGTCACACATTATCTACTCTGATTCCCTGTCAAACCTACATATAGGAATCCTAACAAGTGAGGATCCAAACTTTACTTGCACTTTTCTATTGTTGATAAACCAAGTGCTTCAGAAATCTAGCCCTTTCTATTTTTGGACAGCTTTCTTTTCCATTTCTTGATTTCTTTTTATTTAAAACACTTTTTTTGAAATGAAATTTCTGAGATACTGATTTAGCAAGAATTTCAACTAATGGTGGTGTTGGAAATCATCATATTGGAATAATGATGTATCAAGTAGAGCTTTCTTCAGACTTCCTTTCCCTGACAATTCACTAGAGCTCATAAGACTAACTTCTCTTAATAAAGGATCATTATATTCTTTTTAAATTAGGGTCATAATATCTGAGGATTAAATAACAGTGAATGGGAACATTGAAGTACAGGTGAACTTATTCATTTGAATTAAAGTCTAAGAAAGAAACGTTTTGTTTGATCCTCCCTATTTCTATAGATAGGGATCTCAACATCAATAAAATCTCAAATGAACAATATATCTGATTGGACAAACTTTGGGAGATGGTGGAGGATAGAAGACCTGGTGTGCTATGGTCCATAGGGTCATGAAGAGTCAGACACAACTAAACAACTGAAGAACAAAATGTCTTTCCACACTCATTACTTATTAGAGGAGCTACATAGGAAACATGAATTATCCCTGCATTGGGAGCAATTGAGAATTTTCAGGACAACAGCACAAGAATAAATAAAGTTATTCACTAAACTTTTGAGTTTATTGATGAATGCTTTGGATGTCCTGAGGAAGGGATTTTACCTTTATTACAGTATTTCTAATTATAAAGAATTAGTTGTGTATTACTGATGATTTTTTAAATGAAAATATTAAAGTAATCAGAATGACAGATATGGTTCAAAATGATAAAAACAAAATTTGAATCAGTTGTCATTCTAAGTATTTGAAAATAGAAGTATTATGCTTTATTTTGTACATTTTTTCCTTCTAGACATCTATTTTTAAACATTCTTATGTAGTTATAATTCAAGGAGCTAAGTAGAAGAATCTGCTATATTGCTAAGTTAGTTATGTTCAACAGAGATGTTCTTACCATTTCAGAAGGTACATTAAAAACAGTTTTAAAATCCCAAAGGCCATTTAATCCAAATTATACCTTAGTCTGTCTATCAAGAAAAATTTGTTAATTGAAAGGCCACATTCCCCAATCCCCCTCCCCCCATCTCCATTTCCACACAAAAAGTAATCCTTTTTTTGAAGGAACGTACATTCTAATTAGTGAAACAGCATGTAAATATTTACAGAATATATGGATACATATATGTGTGTGTGTGTCTGTGTCTGTGTGTGTATGTATACAGAGGTAGAGAGAGAGAGAGAGAGAGAGAGAGAGAGAGAGAGAGAGAGAGAGAGAGGCATGATTACCTTGGGGGTGGGGTGCGAATAAGAAAGGCCTCGTTCTAATTACTGTGCCAAAGAACTTTAAAAATATTATCTCATTTGATCTTTGTCTTTAAGGAAATCAGGGAAATTAAAAAGCAGAAGCAAGAAGGGAGGACATTCCAGGCGTGGAGACATCCAGGCACAAAGATGAGAGATGTAGTGTCCTACTGAAAGAACTACAAGAAGGCCAGGTGTAGCTCAATTAAAGAGTATATAGATAGGGATTAAAGTGTAAGACACCTGGAGAAGTAGGAAGAGGCTAAGTTATGAAGAACTTTAAATTCCAAACAGAGTAATTTACAATTGATCCTGAAGGAAATAGGGAACCATTGGAGTTGGTGAATGGGGCAGGAGTGTGGAGAGCAATGACATGATCAGACTTGCATTTTAGAAAAAAATTGTCCTGGAAGCTGAGTGCTGATGGTTGGGAGTGGAGTTAGATTTGAGGTATAGATCTTTGCTTGAAGGTACCTGAGGCACAAAAGATGTGTTGAAGACTTAAACTAGAATTACTACAGCATACTAGAAAAAAATGATAATTGCTGGAAAACCTCCAATAAGTAAGAAAGACTTCATTATTTCATGAAATAAACTTATTGTACTTTTGGGTAGTTGACTTAGGTAGTTTCCTTTTTTCCTCTCTTTAGTCAAGCCTAAATTTGCCTCATTACAACTTCTATCCATTGCTGCTAGTGGAATGTATGGGGTTTTTTTTAAGTTTATATGTAGTTTATGCAGTCATTGTGTAAGTACTAGAGATACAGATACAAAAGTGAGAGATACAACAAATGAATCAATTTCTGCTCTCGAGGAATTCATATTTAAATGGGATAGATAACACATATAGAATAGTGGTAGCCATGGAAAGGGGGTTTTGATTTGGTAAATGATTGCTATGGTGAGTGGAGCCATAGGAGAGTTGATATATGTTGAACGTTAACACTGGCCATATTTTTTTCATCACAGTTTTATAACTGGAAAATGGGGGTATAGAGGATATTGGAGATAGCAAGGCTGATAGAAGATTTAGAAAGAGATGCAATTGCTATTTCTCTTTTGTTATGCTATTGCTAACAACAAACAGTTAATTGCATATTACCAATGTTTTTTTTTAAGTTTCTGATAAATGGAAATGAGCAGATCAAATATAAGGCCTTTTCCATGTGACATTAATGAAAAAGCTGACTTTTTTTCTTCTGCTTTAAAAAACCCTGAATTTTTCAATACCTTCTCACATGACATGATTTAAGGTCATTACCCATTCTGGTGATGCTCCGGACAATCTCCAGCTGGTCAGCTTCTTTCTAAAATGCCATCACTAATTTTTATTGTTATTGATTCTAAGTACACCATCAAATCATCTGCAAAGCGATAGTTTTGTTTCCTTATTGCAAACTTTATTCCTTCAATTCCTTTTTCTTGTATTATTGTTATAGCTAGCATTTCTAGTAAAATATCAAATAATAATGCTGAAAATGGACATCCTTACTTTACCTCTGATCTTATTGGGAATATTTCAAATTTATCCCCATTAAAGAAAATGCTAGCTCTTGGTTTTAGATAGATACTACTTATCATTTTAAGGAAAGCTCTATTGATTTCTATGGTATCTAGTGTTTTTAGTACCAATATTGCATTTTGTCAAAGACTTTTTGTGAATCCATCATTATATAGTCATATGATTTTTGTTGTTAATGTTATTGATATGGTCACTTTTGCTAGTTATTTTCCTAATATTGAACTGGCCCTGTATTCCTTGTATAAATTCCATCAGGTTATAGTGTAAAATCACTGTGATCTGCTTGCTAGTAGTTTATTTCAATTACTTGCATCACTATTAATTAGGGAAATTAGTGTATAATTTTTCCCTTTTCTACTCTCCCTGGTTTAAGTATCAAACTCATATTTCTATCATTAAAGGGATTTGGTAGGCCTCCTTCTTTACTAATTTTTTAAATGGTTTATATAGTATTGGGATTAATTGCTCCTTAAATATTTTATAGAATTCACTTGTAAATTCATCTGGTCCAAAGGATTTTTTTAGGGAGTTCATTAGTAGCTTGTTCAATTTCTTTGTCTAAGATAGGGTAATTTAATTATTCTATTTCATTTTCTATTATTATGGGCAATTTATATTTTGGCAAATATTCATCCATTTCACTTAGATTGTCCTGTATGCACATATAATTAGGCAAAATAGTTCTTAATGATAGCTTTGACTTTTAATTCATTGGTGATACATTCATCCTTTTATTTTTGTTACTTGTAATTAGATTTTCTTCTTTCTTTTTGACAATCATATTGGCCAATATTTAATCTATTTTATTGTTTTTATTTCATAAGCCCAGTTCCTAGTTTTATTTATATTCCATAGTCTTTTTACTTTCAATTTTATTACTCTATCTTTTGTTTTTCAGCATTTCTGTTTATTGGTGTTTGTTTAATTGAGGATTTTCAAATTGTTCTTTTTCTATTTTTATTTTAGTTACCTGCCTCATTTGTTAATCTGCTCATTCTCTCTTTTGTTGATGTACATATTAGAGGTACAAATTTTATCTGAAGACCTTAATTGGCATCCCACAAATTTTGGTAGGTATTCCCATTGTCGTTATTCTCTCTAGTGAAATTATCTATTGCTTCTATCATTTGTTCTTTGACCCATTCATTCTTTAGTATTAGATTAGTTTATAATTAATTTTTAATTTGTGGTTCCAAGGCCCTTTATTGAATGTAATTTTTATTGCATTGTGGTCTGAAAAGGATGCATTTTTTTATGCTTTTCTGGTTTTGGTTATGAGCTTTTTATGCCATAATACATGGTTGGTTTTTGTGGAAATGCCATATATAGCTGAAAAAAATAAAAGATCTACTCCTTTCTATTTCCATTCAGTTTTCTCTGAAGATCTGTCATATCTAATTTTTATAAAATTCTATTTATCTCTATAACTTCTTATTTTACTTATGGTTCGGTGTGTCTAGGTCTGAGAAGGGAACATTGAGTTCCCCCACTGGTTTAGTTTTACTTGCTATTTCCTCCTGTAATTCATTTAACTTTTCCTTTAACAATTTTGATCCTTTGTTATTCGATGCATACATATATAGGATTTATATTATTTCATTGTCTGTGGTGTCTTTTAGCAAGATCTAGTTTCCTTTCTTATCTCTTTTATTAGGTCCATTTTTGCTTTTGTTTTGTCTGAGATCATGAGTGCTAACCCTGCCTTTTTTACTTCAGCTGAAACATAATAGATCCTTTTCCAGCCTTTTATTTTAACTCCATATATCTCTCTTTCAAGTGTATTTCCTGTAAACAAAATATTGTTGGATTCCAGTTTCTAATCCATTTTGCTATCTGCTTCTATTTGGGGTGAATTCATTTCATTCACATTTATGATTACTATCTGTGCATTTCCCTCCATCCTGTTTTCTTCTGTGTATCCTTCTTTATCTCTTTTAACATATTCCTTCCTCAAAAGTCCATTTTTTTTCTGATCATTGCATCCCTTTATGTCCCCTCTCTTAAATCGCTCTCCCTTTCTTTTTCCCTTTCCCTCTTAATTCCTTATTGGATTTCTGTATCCCTGTGTGTGTGTGTGTGTGTGTGTGTGTGTGTGTGTGTTTCACTCTTTGAACCAATTCAGATGAAAGTGAGGCTCAAATATTGTCCATCCACCACCATTTCCCCTCTATTGTAAATGCTTTTCCTTGTAAACCTATTTTAAGAAATAATTTTCCCTATTATTTCTCTTTCTTCCTTATCCCAGTGCATTCCTCTTTCTCCTTCATCCATTTTCTTGATATCATCCCCATATAATTGACTTACTACCACTCCTTTTATCTATGTAGATTCCTCCAGTTGCTCTAATAATGTTAAAGATTTCAGAGTCACATGTATCATCTTCTCACATAGGGATGTTAATAGTTTAACTTCATTGAATCTCTTATGATTACTCTTGCCTGTTTACTCTTTTATGTTTTTTTCTTGAATCTTGTATTTAAAAGACAAATTTTCTGTCTAGTTCTCTTTTTTATGCTTGGTTTCATTAAAATAACTATTTCTTCCCTAAAAGATTATTCTCAGTTTTGATGGGTAAGTTATTCATGGTTGTAATCCTAGCTCCTTTGTGTTCCAAAATATCACATTTTAAGCCCTTCACTACTTTAAGTGACAGTTGCTAAATCTTGGGTAATCTGTGGCTCCACAGTATTTGAATGATTTCTTCTTTTTACTTACTGTTTAAAATTATGTTTAAATAATATTTTTCCCAAGTACATATAAAGTAAATGATTTCTTTATGGCTCCTTGAAATATTTTCTTTTTTGACCTGGGCATTCTTGAATTTGGCTTTGATGATCTGAGAAGTTTTCATTTGGGGATTTCTTTCAGGTGGTAATAAATGGATTATTTCAGTTTCTACTTTGTCTCTCAGTTCGGGGACATTGGGGGCAGTTTTCTATGATAATGTCTTAAATATAATTTCTAGTCCATTTCTTTGATCATGTTTTTTCAGATATACCAATATTTTCTCAATTATGTTTCCATCTTTTTTCCAGGTTAGTTGTTTTTCTGATGTGATATTTTACATTTTCCTTTATTTTTCCATGCTTTTGACTTTGTTTTATTGTTTCTTGATATTTCATAGAGTAATTAGCTTCTACTTGCTAAGTTCCAATTTTAAAGAGATTATTTTCTTCAGTGAGCTTTTGTACCTCTTTTTTTCCCCATTTAGCCAATATGGCTTTTTTAAGGAGTTATTTTCATCACTGAAATAGTGTGCATCTTTTCCCATTTGACCCATTCTGTTTTGTAAGGTGTTATTTTCTTTCAGTACTTTTGTGCCTCTTTTAGCAACCTGTTAATTGTCTTTTCATAATTTTCTTCCCTTTCTCTCATAACTTTACCCACTTTTTTTTTCTATTTCTTGTATTTAATCTTGAATACCATTTTAGCTTATTTAGAAATTCTTGGGCTTATATCAAATTCATACTTTTTCCATCCTTTGAGGCTTTTACTTCTTTTGACATCATTGTCTTTTGAGGTTTTGTTTTGGTCTTGTTACAATAATAATTTTTTTTCATGGTCAGGTTCTTTTTATTGTTTGAACATTTTCCCAGCCTATTTCTCAAATTTGAACTTAAAGTTATGGTCTGTTCCCAGACTTTGGGTAGTGGGAGAGTCACCACCCTAAGCTCCTGGCTCTTTTCACTGCTGTTTTCACAGAGGTCCTTTTTGGGGTTTAGAAATTTGTGGTGCTTCCAATGTGGTTACAACTGGGCAGAGGTATGGTTTCTGTTCTCTGGTCCTTATCTAGGAAGGGCCCCTAATTCCTTACCAGAATAAGTGATACTGCTCCTCAGGGTCCCTAATCCCTTGTGAGTGAAAGTGCTTCTTTCTGCCCTTGAACTTTGGCCTGTAAGTGGATATAGGCGATAGAGTTAACAAACAGCATTGCTCCTATTAACACAGGTTTCCCCTGTAATCTCTTTCTAACCAGTTGCTCTGTACCCTGAGCAGCTCCCAAAATTCCCTCTGTTATCACAACCAAGACCCAGCACTGGTCTCATATCTACTTGGATTCTTGGTCAACCCTCACCTTTGTATCATAGATCTCTCCTTCTGACTTTCCAAGTTGTCTTGAACTAGAGGAGTATCTCACCCTGACCTTTTGATGGCTCTGCTGTCCAAAATTTGATTGGAGGTATCATTTTAGAGTGTCTTGGAGGAAAATGTTAAAGAGAACTCAGCTGTAGTGCTTCCTTTACTCAGCAATCTTGGCTCTGTATTATCAATTTATTTTTACATGCGTTATTTTTCAAAGAGAGAGAGATATCTCTGGCAGTGGCTCAACCTTTACATCTTCCTCTTTTTTTGTACCTGAGGATGTAATTTATCTGAGCCTGTTCACGTGAATTCATCAACACAAGGAAAGTTTCTTTTACTATTTCTCTAACACGGGTATCAACTCCCTATTGGCCATTTTTTGTCCTCTGTCATTCAAAGATACTTTTGGCAGAGAAAATAGAAGCTAAATCAGACTTAAACATTTCAATCTTCTTTTTAACTTTGATTATCATTGTCACATTTAGCCCAAACCCTTGTCATGTCCTTTCTATGGTTCTTTCCCACCAATATACTCTTAAACAAATCCATTTTAGTGATCATTCCTTGCCAAACCCGTGAGGCTGATTCATTATTAGCATTCAGATCTTTGGTATTAGTATTTTGGTACCATGCCATGTATTTTTGTTCATCTTCTTTCTTTCATCTTTTGTTCAGTTTATAAATCTGACTAGATTATTTTAACATCGCTCAGGGCCCTGAATCACTGAGCTGTGACAGTTTCCAGACTTCTCAACCCACAAATGCCAAAGATGAAGTAGCAGGTCAGTGGTAAAACTGTTGGACCTGGGTGAGAGAAGGGCTCAGTCTAGCCCCAGCCCCAGGGGTAGTTGAGGTGGCTGCAGCTGCAGCAGTGGCTGCTTCCAGAGCTCCAGGCCCACAGAGAGTGGTGGGAATCAAGTGGCTGATCAGAGAGAGAGTACAGGAATCTCTTTGTTGTTGCCGATGCAGGATTCTCTTGCTTTGCCTTGCTTGGATCTGTTTTGTAGTCCTGGTTGGTGGTCCTTGGGGGAGAAGGAATGCTGGTGTAGCAGACCTTGTGGTGGCTGCAGGGAGGGAGTGCTCCTGGTAGTTACACAGCAGAAAGGAGTGCTTGCACTCACATACCAGAGCACAGGCCAGGCAAGGAGTATCATACCACCTCAGAATAGAAGTAGCACTGAAAACAACAGTGCAAAACCCCTGAAGTTTAGAACAGAGCACTCTCCACTCTGGAAGTAGTCATACCCTGACAAAGAGTTCAAAAGTCAAGTAATTGGCTGGAAAAATGAGCAGACAGAGTAAAAGGATTCAGATTATAAAATCTTACTTTGGTGACAAAGAAGATGAAAACATACAGCCAGAAGTCAACAAAGTGAAATATCCTACACCAAAAGCCTCCAAGAAAAATATAAATTGGTCTCAGGCCATGGAAGAACTCAAAGAGGATTTGGAAAATCAAGTAAGAGGAGGAGAGGAAACATTGGGAAGAGAAATGAGAGTGATGAAAGAAAACCATGAAAAACAAGTCAATAGCTTGTTAAAGGAGACCTCCAAAAATACTGAAGATTATTTTAATGTCTAGATTCAAATATTGGTCTCTTCAGACAATTCTCACTTTTCCACATCAAAATTGCTTCTTTTTTCTACTTAAAATTTCATTCTTGAGAGCTTTTCATCTCCATTACACTGATTTACCATGTAGAACTTTAGTTGAATGGACTATTTCTCAACCCTTGGGATTTCTTCTCAACCCTCTTTTTCTCCACAAATCCTTTGTATCATATTATTTCAGATTTTTTTTCCTTCCATAATAAATTCTAATTTGGCATGATCACTTGCTCCCAAGTTTCCCATAATTTCTAACTCTGAAATCATTTTTTCCCTCTCATGTGACATGTATGCATAACAATTGCCATTCCCTTCATCTTTTGAAGGAGAAAATTATTATGCAAGTCAAGAAAGTACTTTTTATGGCAGAGAGAATTCTATTAGCTGTCTGAATAATTGAATTTCTCCATCACTACTATATAGTGTCTCTACCAGATTTGTGATCTGTTTCCTGAATTCCTACCCCTTTCCCCCTTTCTGTCAAAATGGGCCATAGTGTGTTCTGATTGAAACCTTATTTCCATTTTTTGCCCATTGATTTTCAGCCAAATTCCATGTACTGTGCTTTTTTTCAACCTTTTTTAAATTTTTTCATACAAATATATCTTTTCAATATAAAATATTTCTCTTCTCTCACACTTTTACCCACCCAATTCCTTTTCAATAAACTGTACCCTTTTCTAACCTAGAGAGCCATCCTTCAAACCAAACCTACAACTCTGAATGGATTTCTTAACTTCTCAGTGCACTAAACAACTTTCCAAGGCTACTGATTGTTGGTGGAGTTACCTCATCAGTGATTTCCCTATCCTAATGAAATCACAGGTCCGATCAAATTCCCTTTACTATTGTCTTTTCAAATTTGTGCTCAAGTTATGAGATTTATCTTACCATGTCTCTGATATTTTTAGGTAAAATTTTGTCTCCTTCCATTAATTTGTAAATTATTTTTTCCCATTTGTCATACTTTCTATGTTCCTCTGTAGACAATAGGAGACATGGTTTGTATTACCGGATATATTCTGAGATTTATCTTTTTGATCTTCTGATTTCTTTTTTTAATTTAATTAATATTTTTAGTTTTCAGCATTGATTTCCACAAGATTTTGAATTACAAATTTTCTCCCCATTTCTACCCTCCACCCCACTCCAAGATGGCATATATTGTGATTGCCCCATTCCCCAGTCAGCCCTCCCTTCTGTCACCCCACTTGCCCCCATCCCCTTTTCCCTTACTTTCTTGTAGGGCAAGATAGATTTCTATGCTCCATTGCCTGTATATCTTATTTCCCAGTTGCACATAAAAAGAACTTTTTTTGAACATCTACTTTTAAAACTTTGAGTTCCAAATTTTCTCCCCTCTTCCCTCCCCACCAACCCTCCCTAAGAAGGCAAGCAATTCAACATGGGCCACATGTGTATCATTATGCAAAACCCTTCCACAGTACTCATGTTGTGAAAGACTAACTATATTTCCCTCCATCCTATCCTGTCCGCCTTTATTCAGTTTTCTCCATTGACCCTGTTCCTTTTTGAAAGTGTTTGCTTTTGATTACCTCCTCCCCCTATAAGTCCTCCGTTCTATCATCCTTCCTTTTTATCTCCTTCCTTCTTCTTTCCTGTGGGGTAAGATGCCCAACTGAGTGTGTATGTTATTCCCTCCTCAAGTCAAATCCAATGAGAGCAAGATTTACTCATTCCCCCTCACCTGCCCCCTCTTCCCTTCCAATGAACAGCTTTTTCTTGCCACTTTTATGTGAGATAGTTTACCCCATTCTATCTCTCCCTCTCTCCCTCTGTCAATATATTCCTCTATCATCCCCTAATTTGATTTGATTTTATTTTTTTGGCTATCATCCCTTCATATTCAACTCACCCTGTGCCCTCTGTCTATATATATGTGTGTATATATATATTCCATTCAGCTACCCTGTTATACACATCATCTTTCTATGTAGGAATGTAAACAAAACAGTTCAACTTTAGTAAGTCCCTTAGGATTTCTCTTTCTTGTTTACCTTTTCATGCTTCTCTTGATTCTTGTGTTTGAAAGTCAAATTTCTATTCAGCTCTGGTCTTTTCACTGAGAAAGCTTGAAAGTCCTCTATTTTATTGCAAATCCATATTTTGCCTTGGAGCATTAGACTCAGTTTTGCTGGGTAGGTGATTCTTGGTTTTAATCCTAGCTCCATTAACCTTCAGAATATCATATTACAAGCCCTTCAATCCCTTAATGTAGAAGCAGCTAGATCTTGTGTTATTCTGATTGTGTTTCCACAATAATCAAATTGTTTCTTTCTGGCTGCTTGCAGTATTTTGTCCTTGACCTGAAAACTCTGGAATTTGGCGACAATATTCCTAGGAGATTTCTTTTTGGGATCTATTTGAGTAGGTGATCGATGGATTCTTTCAATTTCTATTTTGCCCTGTGGCTCTAGAATATCAGGGCAGTTCTCCTTGATAATTTCTTGAAAGAAGATATCTAGGCTCTTTTTTGATCATGGCTTTCAGGTAGTACAATAATTTTTAAATTATCTCTCCTGGATCTCTTTTCCACGTCAGTGATTTTTCCAATGAGATATTTCACATTGTCTTCCATTTTTTCATTCCTTTGGTTCTGTTTTGTAATATCTTGATTTCTAATAAAGTCACTAACTTCCACTTGCTCCAATCTAATTTTTAAGGTAGTATTTTTGCAGCGGCCTTTTGGACCTCCTTTTCCATTTGGCTAATTCTGCTGTTCAAGGCTTTCTCCTCATTGGCTTTTTGGAACTCTTTTGCCATTTGAGTTAGTCTGTTTTTTAAGGTGTTATTTTCTTCAGTATTTTTTGGGTCTCCTTTAGCAAGTCATTGACTTGTTTTTCATTATTTTCTTGTATCACTCTCATTTCTCTTCCCAATTTTTCCTTTACTTCTCTTACTTGCTTTTCCAAATCCTTTTTGAGCTCTTCCATGACCTGAGACCAATTCATGCTTTTCTTGGAGGTTTTTGATATAGGCTCTTTGACTTTGTTGACTTCTCACTGCATGTTTTGGTCTTCTTTGTCACCAAAGAAAGATTCCAAAGTCTGAGTCTGAATCTGAGACCGTTTTCGCTGCCTGGCCATGTTCCCAGCCAACTTACTTGAGCTTTTCCTAGGGGTATGACTGCTTGTAGAGTATAGAGTACTTTGTCCCAAGCTTGAAGGGATGTGCTGCTGGTTTTAGAGCTATTTCTACACAGCAAGCTCTGCCACACCAGCGCTCCTCCTCCCCCAAGAACAGCCAACACGGACCACAACTCAGGTCCAAGCCGGCTCTGCACTCCTACTCTGATGTGCTGCTTAATTCCTCCCACCAAGTGGGCCTGGGGCCAGAGGCAACTGCAGCTGTAGCTCTGGAAGGAGCCTCAGAGCTGCACCACCTCTGCCACCTCTGGCATGGTGGCCAGTCATGAACTCCTTTCACTCTGTCCCAGCAGTTTTTTCCCACTAACGTGCTCTATTGTCTTTGGTGTTTGTGGGTTGAGAAGTCTGAAAACTGACACAGCTCACTGATTCAGGGCAGTACGCCTTGTTCTGCCTGGCTCCAGGTCTGCTTGGTCTGGGTGCATCCCATGCTGGGCTCTGCTCCACTCTGCTCCCAGCTCTATGTGATAGCCCTTACCCAGAGACTATCCAGGCTGTCCTGGGCTGGAGCCCTGCTTTCTTCTGCTATTTCGTGGGTTCTTCAGTTCTAGAATTTGTTCAGAGCCATTTTTATAGGTGTTTGGAGAGACCTGGGGGAGAGTTTTAGGCAAGTTCCTGCTTTCCAGCCACCATCTTGGCTCTGCCCCCTGTCTTCTTGATCTAATATCTTAATTTCAAGTCTTTGTATATTCTAACTTCTCTCTTTTAAGATTTAGCTTTGTGGCACTTACCTCTTTTCCTCTCTCTTTACAGAGTGTGTTTATAATCTTCCCTTGATGCCTGACAATCTGCTCTCTCAGCCCTCCTAGGAATAACTAGATACTAACTAGTTATCAGCTGAAATTCTTTTTTCTTCTCTATCTTACCTCCAGCAATAGCAGCTCTTTATGTCAATTTTGTCTTTCTTCATCTTTGTCCAAATGAAACATTAAACTGAAATTTGGCCATATGATCAATGAACATTTACTGACCATCTACAACATGTATAACACTGTATAATATTTGCCAAGATGAGATATATATTCTGTCTGGAGAGGGAAAGTACTATCAAAGGTGGCTGAAAATGCTTTCATTGAGCAATATAGTGGACAATGCTAAGTGACATATTATAGATACAGGCATTTAAAGGAATGATGAGTACAATGCTGATAAGATGAACACTCTTCCCTTGAGAAGATGAATTAGGGAATTTGCAGAGATCTTGGAGAGTATTCCAAGGAGAGTGAATGAAATATGTATTTATGAGGATTGGTTGTGTGTGGGAGAGATCAAATAGATTAGTTTGAGTCCTGAAAATCATTTTTCTTGAAGAGCAAAGCGAATTTATATTCGTAAGATGAGGTCATGGCAGGTGATGTGTATATATGGTGGAATGGAGAAGAGAGACTGAAGTCATTAGCCTGCCCCACCCAAAAATGGAAGAGGAGTGGGGAAAATGTGTTCTTCTTTCCAAAAGAACCATTTGGGCATTTTGTGTGTCAGTGTGTTATCATTAACATTTTGGCTCTAACTGAGGCAAGCTGAAGATTTCTATTCAATTTCTGGTTTAACTAGGCCCTTATTGTCTCCTTGACTGCTTGTTTTTTAGCCATTTCATTCTCATTAAGGCTTCTGAAATTGGAGGATGGAAAAAAAAATAAAATTTTTTATTTTTATTTTAGCTTTGTTCAGCAGCTCTAAGGTTTGATGGTAGTAAACAGGAAGAAAACTAAGAAGGTGGGGTGAGGAAGCTTCAGATATATTTGTAGATGGGCCTTCAGAATATTTGAGGGAGAATTTTAAAAAATATTTTTGATATTTGTTTTCGCATAACCTGTATTTTCCAACTTCCCCGCACCTTTATTAGAGAGCAATCTCTCATAGCAGAAATTTTAAAAGGAGCTGGAGGAGAAGAATTCAGCGAAGACAAATCTAGATATATTCTAATGCTAGTATTCTAAACCAATAGCCCTCAGATAAGCAATGAAGTAAGGGGAGGTGTTTTTTCATATCTCTTTATCAGGCCTAACCTCAGTAATTATAATTTCACAGGATTCAGTTTCTATTCTTCTTTCCATTTTCATTATTAATGTCATAGTATGTATCATTTTCCTGGTCCTACTTACTTCATTTTATATCCTTTTGTATAAGTCCTATGCTTTTATATTTTCACTATGTTAAATATTCTTACAGCATAGAAAATATTACATAGCATTAATGTACTATCATTTGTTTAGCAAATCTCCAAAGGCTATCTTTTGTTTCTAGTTGTGAAAACAAAAACCTGCCACTATAAATATTTTGTCATATATAGGACCTTTATTTTGTCATTGACCCCTTTATGGTATCTGTCTACCAGTGATATCTCAGCCAATTCCATGGATGGTTAGAGAGTTTTCTTTGCATAATTCCAAATTGTTCTCTAAAATTAACTTAATCATATCTCTAACAACAGTGATTTATCCTGAACTTACCCTTACCCTAAACTCGCCAACATTGCTTATTCCTTTTTCTATATTTTAGAATTTGCTGGTTATAAAGTGAAACCTCAGAATTACTGTGATGTACATTTCTCTTACTACTATGGATTTTATATTGCTTTTCTCTAATTTACAATTCTTTTGGAATCTTTTGTTTATATCATTTGGTATCTTTTGTTTATACTCTTTTACCACTTATCTATTGATTAGTTTATTGTTTATTTTTTACTTTTTGCTTTTTATGTATCTGTGTATATAAATATTTATCAGAGGTATCTGACATGATGATTTTCCCTAATCAAAAGAAGATGTGTTAGACAAGTTACATTAACTTTGTTGTCATAAATGTTTTCAACTTCATGTAATTGAAATTACCCTACACATTATTTAAGGAGTCATCCCCTAACCAAAGCTGTGAAAATTTCCAAATCTGCTTCTCATCTGAATTTTTTTTCCTAACAAACTTTAATATTCAAGTCGCAAAACTGTTGTAAGTTTAATATTATATATTATGTAAGATGGTGGTCTAATCATATTTTTACTCTGCTTTCCAGTTTTCTCAGCAGTTCTTTCCTAGGTAATTTATGTTTGGGGTTTATTAAACACAGGGTTATTGAGCTCAGTTATTTCTGATTCTTCTTTATCTAATCTGTTCTGTTGATTTGCTTTTCTATTTTTAACCAATTTTTAAAAATTTGCTCTATAATATAGTTTAAGGTCTGGAAGTTTTAGTTCTTCATTCCTACTTTTTTCATTATTTCTTTCATTATTATATATCGTTAATATCTCCAAATGAATATCATTATTTTTTAGCTCTATAAAGTATCCCATTGGTAATTCAGCATTAGGAAAATCATTAAAAGAACTAATAATATTTTAAAAAAGCATCCTAGATACATGATTATGTCAGCCAGTGTTACTACTGCTGGGGGCTGAGCCACCTTTTTCTTTTCCTTTCCCAGTCACTTAAGCAATATGTGCCAGGTATTGTGCTAGGCTTCGACAATCTAATAGTAGATTCACACAAAATAATGGAGAGTGACACAGGAAAAAAATACTAAAGAAACAGAAGAACAAAAGTGTTTATAACTTAACAGACATCCCCAGAAGTCATACTTCACTGTGTAAATTGAGGGAATACAAGTTCAAAGTTCCAAGAAAGCTTCAAGTTGGATCCAGGACTATTTCACCGGGTCTGGGACAAGGCCCATAGAATAAACAAGCAATAAAGATGTGCTTTATTTGCTTAAGTTCCCCTTGGGGGCCATAGCATTTTTTTACACTTACCTTATATATGTAGGGCTGAAAAACCTTAAGTAATACTGACACCCAGGCAGTGGTGTGCTGGTAAATGTTTAACTGGTTCTCTGTAGTGTTTGGAAAGGGGAGGAGGGAAGGACACATACAAAACACACTTAAATTTAATCTGTATTATTAGCATTTTTTCATCATTTTCTTAAGTCTAGACAGTCTTAAAACAATAAACTAAACCCTGATTTGTAGCATGTACTGATTTTAGATGTGTCAGTGCTCACCCTGAAAAATTAACCATTGGCTGTCCTAAGCTGAGCCTTTTTGAACTGGCTCCAGCAAACCCCTGTACCCATGGTACTGTGGAGGATCCAAAAAGAAGTATAAAACACAGTGGGTGTATGGGGTGTTCAGGGAGGACTAGCACCACTGGTATGAGGGCTTGGCAAACCCTTTTCAGTGATGCTCATCTACCTTCTGTGTCCACCTGTCACTCAACTTTCACTTGTGGTTCAAGGAAACTGTAGCATGTGCCTTTGTCACACCATCTCAACAGATAGTCTAAAACAGGTTAAGAGTGACCAACAAGCTTCAAACCCATTAGTGAGTCAGAGTTAGTTTGTCTGCTTCAAGCATGTGAAGACTTTCCCTGATGGAATGGGCAGATGAGAATAATTTGTTTCAATGGCTGTGAAGGTGACTGAAGAAGGTGTTGTGGAGCTCTTAGAGCCTGGTCAGACATCAAAGACACCAAGGTAATCTACTGCATCCTGGGCCATCAACAGTCATCTTGACTTTTGTCTTAACACTGGACTTCAATGATTCTGAAAAAGAGAGTGAGGTTTATAACTTTGTGCAACTCTGCCTCACTTAAACCAAGTCAAGACATCACCCATGATGTCATTGTTTGTCTTCAAAAATGAAGAACTAACAATAACAAAACACAGTCAATGAATGTGAAAGAATGTGACCTTTTCTAAGGAACAAAATTATATACTGCTGCTTATAAGTATGGTACAAAATTTTTGTTTTCTTTTCTACAAAACTTTTTGAGTCCTGTTTAACAATATCTGAGTATCACCTGTATCTAATAATTATGCTTTCCATTTACAATAAAAAATTGGACTTGACTTTAGTGGTTAAATAATTAACAGATTCTGAGGTCTGATTTTAATATTATGCTTGCACAATCTAAGTATTTCCTTAGTGCAATAGAATGAATGCTAGATTTGTAATCAGAAATTTCATTTTTATATCTGTTTTTGCCTCTCAGTCCTTCTGTGATTTTTACCAATCCACATAAATTCTTTGGTGTTCTGGTTCCTTATCTACAAAATGAGGAGGTATAATAAATGACTTTTCCATACTTGTTTGACCTTGTCAGAGATAAGTTCTGTGATTCTATTCAACTTCTATTGATATAGCATTGTAATAGTTTACAAATCATTTATATCTGTTTTTTTATTTGATCATCATACAAGTCCATGAGGCACCTATTGCAATTAGTATTATCCTCACTTTGCCAAGGAGGAATGGAGATTTAGAGGTTATGACTTGTCTAAAATGACCCAGCTTATAACTGTCAGAGCTTGCACTAGCCCAAAGGCATACAGGTAATAAAAATCAAGCAAAGGAGACAAATGCCTATCCTCTGACTCCAAAGTTGTGATTCTTTCCATTATATTATATTGCTTTGAAAGTCAATACTGTGGTGGGTCAAGGTGGTGCAAGCCTGTAATCCCTGCTAGCAGGGAGGGTGAAGTTGGCATATCTCTTGAGCTTAGGATTCCTGATCTTTGGTAGACTCAGCCAGTGACTGCCCAAAGTCCAGCATTAATATGGTAAACCACTGGGAGTAGGGAACATCTAGGTCACCTACAAAGGAGTGAACTGGCTCAGGTTAGAAATAGAATGCATCAAAATTCCCTAACCCATCACTCATGGAATTGAGCTTGCAAACAGCCCCTGAACTTCCAGCCTGGGTGAGATAGGAAAAAACAAGTCTTAATAATAATGAAAAAACAAATAAATAAATGTACCTAATATATAGCAGGGTTGTTTGGTCTATTGCCATTCAGATCAACACTAGAGAAAAATCACTGTGAAAGAAAATAAAATAAAACTAGAGCATAAGAAAGTAATCACTGTTAATGAAAATGAAAATCAAGAAAAATTCAGCAGTGATCTAAACTGAGTGAAAATGGGCACTTAAACCTTGTAGTGCTAATAAAACAAAAGAGTAATTCTTTTTATTCTGGAAATTGAAAATGAAATCAATTGACTACTGAAAAAAATATTTCTCTACTTTCTACTACATTAGGTTGTGAGCTCCTTGAGGGTAAGACTGTCTTTTTTTTCATCACTTAGCAAAGTATCTGGCATATAGTAAACCTTTGTAAAAACTTATTGTGCAGCTCACTGACTGATTTATTCCAAAATATAGATTCTCATATTTGAAAGCACAAATGTATCCCTCCACCTTGTACAGCCACCTTACCCCCTCCATTTACAAACACAAGCTACCTAGCACCCTTTACTTAAAACAGTCCCCTTACTGTCCAGGTACTACAAAAATAGATAGATATCTTCTTTCCCATTCTCTGATGTTTCATTATCCTTGTTTCTTATACCTAAGGAATGACTCTTCCCCATTGACTCTTTGGTTCCACCCAGTCCAAGGTAAAATCTAAGTCTTCCAAAAAAACTTTGTAAATTAATGTAAAGCTTTCTGCAGCTTCTAATCCATGCCATTGCTTTCAGTAGTTCTTATTTTGAAAGTGTATACATGGCTAATGATTACTATAGCTTACACATTTATTGTCATGGTGTGCTATGCTTCAGTTTATGCTATATTGGAGTTTGCATATAGGATCTCACCACTAGACCTCTGAATTCTCACAGCAAAAGTGACAACTAAAAATATAAAAACTCCACAATATCTAGTATTGTGTGATGTACCTTGTGTGTTTCATCAGTTTTGGTAAATAATTGAAATAAAAGTGAAATAAAAATGAGAGTCTATCACCCTAAAATGAGTTTCCCTGAGTTTTATAAGGTAGTTTATAAGATATTGTTGTGGAAGCCTTGAAAAAATAAACAAGGAAATATTATATAAAGTTATGCTTTAAAGTTTTGTTGGCAGGATCAGACACATTCAAACTGATGATGAAAAATAATTTTATTGTCACATTATGAAAGTAATTTTAGAGACTCTGTGTTATTGTGGAAAAAGCACAGTATATGGAGACAAGTGACCTGGTTTGAATCTCAGCCCTGGTATTTACTAGGTATCACTGAGGCAAAGTCTCTTTGCCTCTCTAAGCCTCAGTTTCCTCAGTTCTCAGCGGTGGCTAAAAGCAGTGTCACATAATACATATAGAACCAACCAGAAACAGAGGTTCAAGTCCCACCCCGGACCCAGGCAACTCTTAGTTGCCCAGGTGATACTTTAACTTACGAATTGCAGAACACTTGTCGCTATGCAAAGGTACAGCGAATTTCTTAAGGGGGGTTGCTAATCTAAATTAAATCATCCTTTTAGTCCAAATTGTACCCCCAAAGGGGAGTAATAATCTTTATGATATTTACTTCACAGAGCTACCAAAAGGGCTATGTTTTATAAAAAACCTTAAAGGGCTATAGACATGTGAGTTTGTTTTTTTTTAAATCAGAATAGGAACTGAATATAAATAGTAAATATATCCTGACTGGAGTATGATATAGAGGCTAGAGGACTGGCTTTGGAGTCAAGAAAGCAGGGTTCAAACTGTGCCTTTACCAAATCTATGTAACCCCAGCTCATTCTCTGTCCTTTCTTAAGGAATTTATGACCTTGCTTACAATTCTCCTCTTTGCTCCAAACCTTGCCTTGTACATGTTTAGGGGACTTTGATTCTTGAAGGCAGGGATTGTTCTGTATCTGACTATTTCTAAGTGAAGGGACTGACAACCTAGTGACACCTTAAGAGGTACATGGGAGAGGTCTGGGACACAGCAGTGGTTGCCTTTCTGGAGCACACACATGTAATGGCAGAAGCATCAGCTTTGGGAACCCTCAGCCAAGAGAAAGGAAGAAATTAAAGAGTACCCATTGTTGGCACTGGGTGTAACTGTCACAATTAAAAATTTTATTGCCCATAGCAGTTCTGGGTGGCAGTTCTTGGGCAGATAGATGTGTTTGTAGTTGGTTACAAGGACCAGGGTCCCTGGTGACAGTTCCAGGACAAAGAGGAGCACCAGCACTTGCAGTGGCAGTGGCAGGGGAAAATGAGACCTAGTCACAGTTCAAGAACCAAGAGGAGTGCTAGTGCTTGCAGCTTCAGTAAAGCAGGGTCCTTAACTGGTTAAAGATCACACCACAGACCAGGAGAGTAGTGACCACACCTCTATCTGGATCACTTCATCTTGGAAAAAAACCAAAAACTTTAAGACCCCCCTACCCAGAATATCGCTGAAAACAGCAGCCTAAAAAAGCTTAAAGCTTGAGACTGCAAATCCCCACTCCCAGGTGAGTAAAGACCAATTTTAACATAAAGTTCAAAGTCATCTTCTGGTAAATTTATAAAAATATAAAAACAACAAACTTCTCCATAAAAAAAAGCTACTGTGAGGACCAGAAGACTTTTGATGCTCCCTGCCAGACAGCTATATAGGAAAAGACTTTTTGAATCTTGAAGGGACAATTGCGTCATCATTTTCCTTTGGGTCTGTGTATCTGTATTTACAAAGGGGACTGCCCACTTTGATTTGTCAATGCATCAGAGATTTTGAGGAATGGTAACCTTAGGAAAGGGTAATGGGGATGCAAGCATGTGAGATGAAATGGGGAAGATAAGCTGATGGACAATTTATATCAGCAATGACGTGTGAAGTCTTCAAAATCATAAGGAATCAGAGAGGGGACTGAATGGGATGGATAATTGTGAAGAGTTCACAGGGTAAAATACAGGGGTTACACTCCTCTCATATTTCTGAAATAGGGAATGTCTGAGGGAGTAGGAAAGGCTTGGGATTTGGCCTTGTGGTGACTCTGGAAGGTCAGGGCCTGGAGCTGTGGGTGTGCCCTTCCCCCTCTCTCAGATGTTAGTACCAAATAGGAAGATAAAGGACCACCTGTGAATTATGTGTTCTCTGCCTTTCAGACACCACCCCTAGTGGTTGAGTTCCAGATAAGGAAAACCTGAATGGACCGGATCAACCTTGGTCCTCTGTCTAGTTTTTGCACCTAGACTGTAAACCTGCCTCCCAGCCAAAGGTGAGAAAGGATAGAGGTGGGCAGGAATCTTTTCATTAAGAGTATAAATTAAGGCCACATTCCCTTTTACCTCACCTCTTCCATTATGGAGATGTGCCCAAATCTTGCATGGTTTGTAAAATAAATTCACTTTGCTTCTCCTAAAAACAAAAACAAAACAAAAACAAACACTACTATGCCAGAGAAGACCAGGAAATAAACTCAGAAATTAATAACGTGAAAACAACTACAACCAAAGCCTCAAAAACAATGCTCATTGAACAGAAGCCAAACAAGAATTCCTGGAAGATTTAAAGAAAGTGATAAGAGTAGTATAGGGAAAATTGGGGAAAGTAATGAGTGTAATGTAAGAAAATTATGGAAAAAATTAATAGGTTGGTAAAAGAAGCACAAAAGTGTTGAAGAAATTATCATCACAAAAAAGTAGAATTGACCTAATGGTAAAAGAGGCACAAATAATCACTGAAGTAAAAAAAAAAAACAACTATTTAAAAGCAGAATTAGTGAAACGAAAAAAAGAGGTATTTAAGTACATGTCATTACAAATTAGAATTGGAGAAGTGGAAGGTAATGACAACATGACATATTAAGAAACAATAAAACAAAATCAAAAGAAGAAAAAAGAGAAGATAATATGAAATATATTATTGGAAAAAAACAACTAACCTGGGAAATTCATTGAGGAGAAGTAATTTAAGAATTTTTGGTCTACCTGAAAGCCATGATAGAAAAAAGAGCCTAGACATCATAGTTCAAAAAAGAAGTTATCAAGGATAACTGCCCTAATATTATAGAACAAGAGAGTAAAAAACAAATTAAACTAACCCACTGATCACCTCTTAAAAGAGATCCCAAAATGAAAACTCTCAGGAATATGATAACATAATTCTAGACCTCACAGGTCAAGGAGAAAATATGGCAAGCAGCCAGAAAGAAACAATTTATGTGTGGTGGAGCCACAACAAGGATCACACAAGATTTAGTAGCTTTCACATTAAAGAAATGGAGGGCTTGGAATATGATATTCGGGAAGGCAAAGGAACTATGTTGACAACCAAGAATAACCTACCCAGCAAAATACAGTACAATCCTTTGAGGGGAAAAATGGGTATTTAGTGAAATAGAGAACTTGCAAGCATTCCATATAAAAATGCCAGACCTGAATAGAAAATTTGACTTAAAAAGCATAAAAAGAAAAACATGAAAGAGAAATCATAAGGAATTTGATAAGGTTAAGTGATTAATATTCCTATATGAGAAGATGGTATTTATAACTCCTAGTTTTATCATTATTAGGAGTGTACATAGACAAGAGGTCATGGCTGTGAGTTGACTATAATGGAATGATTTAAATAAATAAAATTAAGAGGTGACAAAGAGGGATATACTGGAAGAAGAAGGAAGGAAAAGGAAGAATAAAGAAAATTATTTCTCAGAAAATAGGCATGAAAGGAAGATAGGGAGGGTGGCAGGCAATGCATGAACCTTACACTCATTTGTAATTGACTTAGAGAGGGAATAAAATACACAGTCAGTTGGTTTTAGAAATCTATCTTATTCTATAGGAAAATAAGAAAGGAAAGGGATAAGAAAAAGAGGCGATGACATAAAAGGAAAGGGAGGCAGCAGTTGTATGTGAAATAGACTTTTGAGGAGGGACAGAATAAAAAGAAAAAGAAGAAGAAACAGAAGAAAATAGGATGGAGGGAAATGCACAGTTACTAATCATAAAAATGAATGTGAGTGGGATGAGCTCACCCAAAAATATGGAAGCAGATAGAAGAAAGGATTAGAAAGCAGAATCCAACAATATGTCATTTGCAAAAGACACACTTGAAATCAGAAGACACACACTGAGTTAAAATAAAGAGAACTGGAAGATCATTGTGCATAGTAACAGTAGTATTGTAATGATCATCTATGAGAGACTTAGATACTTTGATCGAAACAATGATCCAAAACAATTCCAAAGATTTAATGATGCTATCCACCTGCAGAGAGAAAATGATGATTTTTTTTCCTCTTTTTTCCAACATGGTTAATATGGTAATGTGTTTTTTGTGATTTCACATTTATAATTGACATCATATTGCTTGCCTTCTCAGTGGATGGGGGAGAGGTAGCAGGGAGGGAGAGAATTTGGAACTCAAAATTTAAAAAAGACAAGAATGTTAAAATAAATAAATAATATGTTTTGAAAAGTTGTTTATTGGTTGAATGAACTAGCAGACTTAGATGTTGAATCAAACTTGTCAACCCCTATGAACTAATAATACCAATGACAATAAAAATGATAATATTAACAATAACTGACATTTACATAGGACCTGCTATGGGAAAGGTACTATGCTAATCACCTTACAAATATTGCCTCATTTTATGTTCACAACAACCCTAGCAGGTAGGTGCTATTATTATCCTGATTTTACAGTTGAGGAAATTGAGACAAACAGGTTAAGTGACTTGATCAGGGTCAAATACTTAGTATCTAAGGCTGGATTTTAACTCAGGTCTTCCTGTCTCCAGAATCAGGTCTTTAGTTTCCCTGCTATGACTTCACTCTATCTCACCCACATCAAAGAATGGCTATATGTTTAACCTCTCTATTGGTTAATGAAGAAGTGTTCTATTTCTGTGATCATTGACCCTAAAGTTCCTCTATCCTATTATATAGCTTCTAATAATTCTATTTCTCCTGTACCTCACTCCCACACCTATTCACTGCCCTCACCATTACATCTGGTTCTTTCACCTTTCAGTCCTTTCCAAGACAGCACCTCTCCTCTGGCTTCTTTTTCTTCTTTTCCCATTTTTGAACCTCTAATAAACCAGTTCAAGTGTATACTGCTCTCTATTCTTGAATCCCTGACCTCTTGTCCTATCACTGCTGTTGCCTTGCCAAAAAGCACCTCAGACTACTCGTTCATATAATTCCTGACTGCTGCTGAGGGGAGTCATACATCCTGGTTGTCTGGATTCAATATAAATATATCATCAACTGTGTCCTCATGTAAGTTGGACCATCCTTTTGCTTCTCCCTAGTTATTACATTACTCACAGCATATCAATCTTCTCTATTCACTCAGCCAATCTAGCCCCAGCCTCTCAGCCAAGGATCTTGCCTCATATTTTTATTGGGAGAAGAGACACTTCACCATATACTTTGTTTTCTCTACACTACCCTTTAAAACCACTTTATATTAACCCCAATTCTCTTTTCCTTTAATCCAATTTCTGATGATGAGGCACCACTTCTCCTCACAAGACCACTGCCTCTATCTGTACCCTTGATTCTATTCCATTCTGTCTCCTCCAGCATATTCCTCTAGTAACAATTCCCCCTATATGTAATATTAGGGGAAGCTAGGTGGCATAGTGGATACAAAACTAGGCTTGGAGTCAAGACTCATCTTCCTGAGTTCAAGCCTGACCTCAGACACTTACTATTTATGTCACCATCGGCAAGTCATTTAAATCTGTTTGCCCTAGTTCCTTATCTGTAAAATGAGATGGGGAAGGAAATGACAAACCATTCCAGTATCTTTGCCAAGAAAACCCCCAAATTGGGTCATGAAGAGTCAGACATAACTGAAATGACTGAACAACAACATTGAAATTTATTTAAATTTATGCCTGTCTACTAACTTTCTAGAAACATACCCAGGTATCACAAAGCCACAAAAATATTTCATTTCACTCTCCTATGTCCTCGATCTATCTTCTATTTCATTGCTATTCACAACCAAATTCCTAGATAAAGTTTTCAGCACTTGTTGCCTCAAGTCAATGTGTTTTGAGCACTCACTGCTCAGCTCCCTGTGATCTGCTTTAGACATATCTCTCTGTTCCTTCTTAGTTCCCTTTGCTTGATGATGACCCATGGCCCCCATAGCAATCTTACCTATCATCTTTCCTCCCTTCTCTCTCTCTCTCTCTCTCTCTCTCTCTCTCTCTCTCTCTCTCTCTCTCTCTCTCTCTCTCTCTCTCTCTCATTTCTACTATTATCTTCAGTACGTTTCTGTCTTCTCTTTTTGTCTTTATGTCTCTGTCTCACCTGCCATCATTTTCTTTCTTATTTTCTTCCCTGCTGCCTACAAACATGCCCAAGTATTCATCATTGAAAAAGGAAAAAAAAATAATAACAACAAGAAAACCCTCCCAAGATCCTACCATCCCTACTGGATACTATTCTCCTGTATCCTTTCTGCTTTTGTCAGCCAATGTCCTTGAAAAATAAAAAAAAAACTATACTCCTTCTACTCTCACTGATATCCTCAGTACTCTGACTTCTGTCATCGTGACTCAATTGAAATTATTTTCACAAATTAAAGTGATCTCCTAGTTGTCAAGTTTTATGGCCTTTTTTCCCCAATTCTCATCCTTCCTGACTTCTTTAGAGCTTCTGATACCACTGACCACCATTCTTCCTGGATACTTTCTTCTTTCTAAGTTTTTGTCATATTTTTTTCTTATGCCTCTCTCACTGCCCCTTTACTGTCTTTTTTGCTGGTTGATTTTTCATGTCACATCCCCCTAACTGTAAGGGTACCACTAAAGCCTTTGGCTTCGGCCTTCTCTTTTGAATATATTTTCATGTGTTAATCTCATTACTTTTCATTGATTAAATTATCATCTCTATAAAATTATGGCACACATGGAAAGTCAATGGATTTAGACTTAGAAAATCCAGAATCCAGTCCTACCACTTGCTATCCTATAGCCATTGCAAAATCATCCTACCTTTCAGACCGTTAATATCCTCAACTCTAAAATACAGGGTTTGGAATTGATGGATTCTAATGTTCCTTCCATCTCTGAAACAATAATCCTGTCATATGATCCTATGACTCCCATGTCTCTGTATCCAGCTATAATATCTCCTGAGCTCTAGTCCTTTATATCAGCTCCTTATTGGGCATTTTGAACTGGGTGTCCTATAGATATATACAACATGTCTAAAACTGAACTCATTGTTTCCACACACTCCTCCCTGCACCACTCTTCCAAATTTCACTATTTCTCTTGAGTGCGTTATCATGCCTTCACTTACCTCGATTACAACCTTGATGTCATCACCAACCCCACGTATCCGTGAAGTTGTAAAAATTTCTTATTTCTACTATCACAACATCTCTTGCATCTGTCTCTTTTTCTCACTCACATAGCCACCACCCTAGATCAGGTTCCTTTGGCTTGGACGATTGTAAAGCTTCTAATGAGTCTCCCTGTTTTAAATCTCTCTGTACTCCAATCTATCTGCCACACAGCTGCCAAAATCATTTTTAGGTTTAAATTTTTTTCAAGTAAAAATAAATTTTTCTCCCATCTCCCCCCCACATTAAAAAATAAAAACAAAGTTTTGTAATAAATATATTCAATATATTCAAAATATTCAATATATTTTGCATTGTTCATGTGTAACATATGTCTCATTCTGCACACTTAACTCTGTCATCTCTGTGAAGAGGTGAATAGTGTCATTGCCCTGAAACCATGCTTGGTCACTAAGCTGGTCAGTTATTTATTCTTTCAAAGTTGTTTGTATGTGCAGTGTCGCTGTTATTCCATATTTTCCTCTGGTTCTGCTTACCTTCCCATTAATTTTGTTCAACTGTTTTAGTTGTGTTTGACTTTTCATGACCCATTTGGGGTTTTCTTGCCAAAGATACTGGAATGGTTTGTCATTTCCTTCTCCAGCTCATTTTATAGATAAGAAACAGGCAGAATTAATTTGACTTGCCCAGGGTCACACAGCTAGTAAGTATATGAGGCTAAATCTGAACTCAAGAAGATGAGTCTTCCTGACTAACTGTGGGGTGCTCTATCCACTGCACCATGAAGCTGTTCCTCCCATGCCTTAGTTCATACAAGTTCTCCCATGTTCCTTAGAAAGTGCTCCCTTCATAACTTTAATATTCTATTACATTCATGTAATAGAATTTCTTCAGCCTTCACTATCTCATAGACACCCCTTTAGTTTCCTTTATTTCCCACCACAGAAAGAGTTGCTATAAATACTTTTATGCATATGGGACCTTTTCCCTCATTCTTTGGTTTCTTTTGCATGTAGACCTAGTGATGGTATTGTTGGATTATAGAGTATGGACAATTAAATAATTTGGGGGGCACAGTTTCAAAATGCTGTCCAGCACAGTGGAACTAATTCACAGCTCCACCAACAGTATATTAATGTTCCCATTTTCCAGTAATGCCTTTAAATTTGTCACTTTTGCCAGCTTCTGAGTTGTTTGTATTTTTTCTCTAGTTACTAGTGATTTAGTACATTTTCCCCAAATAATTATTGGTATATTGGATTTCTTCATAAGAATATTGTTGGTAGGAGAGGATTCTGGGAAGATGATGGAGTAGATCAGAAAACTTTAGGCTCTCCAAATTTCAGAGGGAGAGAGAGGGAGAGAGGGAGAGAGGGAGAGAGAGAGAGAGAGAGAGAGAGAGAGAGAGAGAGAGAGAGAGAGAGAGAGAGAGAGAGAGAGAGAGAGAACATCACTTCAGAGCAGCAGAAAATAAACACGGGGTAAACTAGTTGTTCACCTAAAGCAACTTGAGAAGACACTAGGAAAGACCTGACCCACCAGGGGCAGAGGTTTGGCCTGAGTGGAATATAAACACCTCCAGGTCAACTCTGGGAATCAACAACAAGAAGACCTGGGGGCAGCTGGGATTGGAAGGAAGCCTCAGCCTTGTAAACTTTCATCTCAGGAATAGTGTGCGTGCGCGCGCACGCGCGCGCGCGCGCGTGTGTGTGTGTGTGTGTGTGTGTGTGTGTGTGTGTGTGTGTGTTGGAGCTTCTGATGACTGAGTAGGAGATTGAAGCACCTTCCACTTTCAAAGGACACCAAACACATTTGGGCTGACCAGACATATCCTGGGCTGTGGCTGCAGGGAGAAAGAGCTAGTACCCACTTTGTGAGTGCAGTGGCAAGAGGTGCAAGGACTCTGCTGGCTGTGTACATGTACAGGAGAGCAGAGTTCCTGGTTTCAGTTCCAGGGTAGAGAGGATAGCTGTAGTTTGCATCCATGGGAGGGACCACAGGAAGGACAGCCTGGGCTCTAACTATGGCTTAGGAGTGAAGAGGACATCCTAAGGCTGAAACCTGGGAGAGACCTCATAAAATAACAGTAAGAAGGAACTGTTGCTCAGGGCATTACACCCCCTACCTAGGGACTACAACTTGATCACGCTAATAGTTGCTAATAAAAATAATAATAATAAAATAAAAAAATAAAAATAAGTAAGCAAAGGAGAAAAAACTAAACCATAGATGGTTGACTATGGGAATAGAGAAGATCTGGGTTCGTATTCAGAAGAAGATGATGGTGCTAAAAGAAAAAAAGCTACTCCTTTTTTTCATGAGAAATGTCAAATGGTCCAGAGCACAAAAAAAAAATTCCTGGAAGAATTTAAAGAGGATTTTACAAATCAAATAAGAGAGATCATGGGAAAAATAGAAAAAAAGCATAAGAACAATCCAAGAAAATTATGAAAAGAAAATCAACCAACTTGAAACAGAAAATCAAAATCTTAAGGAAGAAAATAATTCCTTAAAAACTAGAATTAGGCAAAGGGAAGCTAAAGATGTTCTAAGACACAAAGAAATAATAAATCAAAATCAAAATAATGAAATAATAGAAGAAAATGTGAAATATCCTACCAGAAAATCAACTGATCTGGAGAACAGATCAAGGAGAAATAATATGAGAATAGTTGGACTGCCTGAAAATTTTGATTAAAAAAAGAATCTTGATATAATATTACAAGAAATTATTAAGGAAAGTTCCCTGAAGCTCTAGAACAAGAAGGCAAAGCAAAATAGAAAAAACCACTGATCACCACCTGGAACAGAACCCAGAAGGAAAACCTACAGAAATATCATAGTCAATTTTCAAAGTTCCTAGGTTAAGGAGAAAATAGTGGAAGCAACAAGAAAAAAATTAGATATCATGAAGCTACAATAAGGATTATACAAGATCTAACAGCTACTATGTTGGACCATAGGTCTTGGAATACTGTATTTCACAGAGCAAAGGAGCAGGTGTTATGACCAATGGTAACTTTCCCAGCAAATTAAAGTATAATCCTGAATGAAAAAAGTGGACATTTAACAAACTAAAAGACATTCAAGTATTTGTGACTAAAACAGCAGAACTTAAGGAAAAATTCTATATGTAACATTCAGGAGAATTATAAAGTAAACATCAAGAACCAATTATAAGGGACATAGTAAGTTCAAATTGTTTGCATTTTTATATGAAAATATTATCAGAAGATGCAGAAGAAGTTAGTGGGGGAGATGACCGGTGGTACTGAAACCCTACTCTCATTGGAAATTGGCTAAAGAGGGAACAATGTAGATACATATATATCTATATCTATCTATCTATATATATATATATAGGCATAAAGGTCTTCTAAATTAAAAAAGAAACATTAGGGTGTGAGAAGAGGATAAAGGATGGCTTCTTGGAGGGATGGGTAGGTAAAGGAATAGTAGGGCAAGGTAGCAGGTAGAAGTAATGCAGAGGAGAGAGGAGGCATAAGAATAGGGTGAGAAGCACAGTAAAGGAGGAAAATATATAAAAAGTAATTATAGTTCAGAATGTGAATGGGATGAATGTGCCTATGAAGTGGAAACTGAGAGATTACAAATCTGAATTCTGTTTCTCTCTACCCTCTTAGGTAGTCATGGTGCTGACTAGGATAAATTTTCCCTGCAAAAGTATCCAGGGTGTGTTTCCTTACAATTTTTTTTCAAATCAAATGTGCACTGAAATATTTTTAACTGAGAAGAAAAAAGTATCTGTTTTTTCAGCCAGTAAGGGAGAAAGGAGATGATCATATATTTGTATAGCAAATTCATAAATTTACTTTATAAGACTCACAAGCCAATTGAAATTATGTTTAATTTTTTTCAGTTAGTTTTGTAAAATCTCAATATTGTTTTACCTGATGTGGTACATACAATATTAGAACTCAATAAGCAGCCAGCTGGGCATCCTTTAAGAATTGAACAACTAAGAGATTCCTATTTACAGTACCACTATTGGATCACATCTGGAGTGTTACAGAGAATGAATAGGAGGTTTTTCTTGCATTTTGTTTCCTACCCTCTTAAATGGTGTTTTTAAAAAATAAGTTATCCTTTTCTGTATTTGTGCTACAGTTTTAATATTTTTGTGATTGTGTTCATGTTTGTATGAATACACACTTGGTAAAGAGTAAATCAACATGTTAGACTTCTGTTTGGTTATACAAGAACACTTGTGCTTGTGTGTATGTGATTTGGAATTGTGAGCATATTCTTCATAGAGTCATGGATTGGTTCCCTGGACCACATAAGTGAACAGTCATTGCAGGGGATAGTTAGTTTCATAAAAACAATGTTACCAATTAGCGATACATTGGAAGGCGCTGAGTCAGAGTTTTCCAGGAACCTTTGTAGAATAGCTGGAGAGACCTTGGAAGAGGAGAAAGAAGGACCAGGTGAGTTCATTTGATCCAGAGTCCAGAATTTCTGTATATTTCAATTCCAAAGACAAGATGAATTTAGCATGGCTGAGGACAGAGGGACATCCCTGAGGCCGGGGAAAATATAGGGCAGAACTATGGAGTTTGATTGGGCAGGTAAGAGCAGCAAATATCCCAATGGCTCAGCAGTTTTGAGGGAGAACAGGACAAAGCAGCAGGAGCATCCCTAAGCAGGAGAAAGGCTGGGTTATCCCAAGGACATATCAGGTTGAATGGAGCAGATCAAGAGATGAGTGTTGAGCTAGTATCTATCTTGTAGTGATTGGACTTACTACCATAAAAGAACAGGTTTCATAATGTTCCCAAAGAGAGAATGAATAATGTCATTGGGAGATTATATTGGTTGAGGTGATTTTATAGGGGTATAACTACTTAAATTTTTGTATCTTTTGTCCAGTAATAACCTCTCTGACTTAATTCCTTGATTTTAATATATAATAGTATAAAGACTGCTATCTAATAGTTTAGTTAGTTGAAGTTGTATGTGTTCAGGTATACTGTTATGTTGGATGCTTAATGTGTGTGTGTGTGTGTGTGTGTGTGTGTATGCATGTGTGTGTGTGTTAGTTGAATGATTGACTAAACAAATATGAATAGTAAAACCACCCTTCTTGTGTTACCTATTATCAAGATGACTTTCAATTCTCTCTGTAAAGGAATTTTTTTTAAATCCTTGGGACTTTTCTTTGATTATTAATTCATTTTTCTCCACTGTAAAGCTAGAATATATCCCATCTTCCTACTCCCCAATTAAAAGGGCCAAGTTTAACAATTGTTGTATACTTACAGGCATTCAGTGTCTGTTTTAGTTCAGAAAAGCAAGTATTTTCCCTGGGGTGTTACAGCATCAGTAGAATAATAAGTTAATATAAATTTCATTCAAAGTCACGTATCTTTTCTCCTGAATGTATTAGTAAAACAATTACATAATTGGTAATTCACAGCACATGCAAGTAAATGCCTTACTGTCATGGCCTTTAATGGCTAAGTGGTTGTATTGAACTCTCCAAAGACCCATCAGGAGTGAATTGTTTTTAAGACTACTCATTGATAGCTACTTGACTATTGGTGCCAATTATATATTAGCATGAATGGCTATTTTCATATTAGGTCAAATGTTATTATATTTTAAGAGTGAATAATTTTCTTAAAATGTTTTTAATCCTAGAATGCCTTTCAACAATCTCTCTTAATGAACACCAATTAAATTGACTGCTACCTAGAGTGTTTTTAAAAGAGTATCTTCCTAAGCATGAAATCATTTAAGTTTCGTGAAATTATGGGGCTTGTACTTTATACATATTTCCCTTGGGATTTTCTTGCAAACTGAAATATTTCTTTGGGAAGTTTATGAAAAAAGTAGCAAAATGTGTGAACTAAATTGAGATATGGGCCACATAACTTGTTTGGGTGAGAAATTAACCTTGTTTCTAAGTGTGTTACTATCACATTTAACATATTCACAGTATGGGGCTTACTGGGAATCATTAAAAATTTTCCTATTTATAATATTTTTCTCATCATAAATCTAATCACTGTATATGTGTTTGGAGAGGGGAGGGAGGGAAGTTGCAGGGGAAAGCTAGAATGGCAAAGCATATATCCTTTTGAAATATAGAATAATACAAAGAATCTTCTTTGTCTTCTGCTTGTCAGTTAGACCACCAGAATAGAATGAGTATTACCCCCAGTATTTATATTAAACAGGTCTATTGCAATCCTCCATTCATTCCCTGAGAAATTATAAGTACTATGCATTCAGTCAGTATTTCCCTAAGGCTCAGGCCTCACCACATCATTCCACCTTCTCAGTGAACTCAACTATCTATTTCTGATCTCTTGGATCATATATAAACTCCTCTTTTTGACATTTAAAGCTCTTAGCCTGGCCTTTTCTTATCTTCCCAGTGTTCTAACACATCATTCCTCTTCCTTGCCTCTATGGTATAGCAACCCCAGCCTACCTACACTTTCTCACACAAAGTGCCCTATCTCATGCCCCTGTACCTTTGCAGTATCTCCCATCCATGCTTGAAACTCTTTCCTTTGTCACTTAGCTTCTTAGCATCAGTGTAGTCTTTAACACTCAGTTTGTATGCCAGCTTCTGTAGGAGGCCTTTCCGTGTTCCTTCATCTACTACCTCCCCTTTAACATGATCTTGTCTCTACTTTGTAATCATTTTTTATACTTTTACATGGGCAGCTTTGGGATGACATGGACGTTATACCCACTCCTCCCCTCTCTTTCTGAGACAGAAAGAGCAGATTGTGGGGTTTTGTTTTCTTACTCAATCTGTCACTCTAAAAAATTATTGGACTGTTGAATGCATTTACATTTAAAATTATGAGAGTTAGGTTTACATTTCCCTTTATTTGTTTCTAATATTTTTGCTTTTCCAATTTCAGAATGTTGCTTTTCCTCTATAAAGTACTCTTTTTGTTATATTTGCTTAATGTACTGTAATGTAACACTATTCCCACAGATTCACTCTCCCTCTCAGAACCCATCCCAAATGTCACCCATTCCCTAGTTTGAGTTTAATTTAAATAACAAATTCTTTTTCTCTTTTTTCCTTTTTATCTAGTTATCATATTCAGTCTCTCTTTTTCCTTTCTCAATTAAATAATTAAGTAACATCCCCTTTCCTCTCTGCCCCTTCAACTTATTTGGTTTATTTTTCTTTTTATATACCTTTATCTTTAAAAAAAAGATTTATTTCCCTCATCATCTTAAATCTATCCTCTTTTTTAAATTCTAAACTATTATTCTTTATTTTGTTATCTGTGTGTTTCTTATTCATTGTTTTATCTCTATTCTTCATGGGACTAAAGCTTCTAAAGAATCTATTTTCAGTTCCCTCTTCAAACAATGTCCATATTATTGCATTATAGATTTCCACCTACCTCCATTTCTGATTCTGAAAGAGAAAAGGAATATGTTAATCAATTTACAATTATAATGCTAATTCATCTTATTTAATAATCTAAGCATATGTCTTGATTTCAGCTTTTAATTTGTCAACAGGCATTCATTGAGAAGTTACTGTGTACCTAACCTTGGGTCAATTTTTTAAGGGGTCAGAGGGGCAAAATATATGTGATCCAATTTTATTTCTGAGATGTTTATGTTATAATTGAAATCAATACTCAGTTTACACATACTTATTTCCCACTAATTAATGTAGTATAATTAGAGAAAAAAGCATGATGTACTAAATACAAGTTATGAGTTTAGGCACAGGGTCCTAGGTTGGAGTTATAAGTCCCCCATTTAGGTGATTTTGTACAAGATGTCCTCTTTGGGCCTTAGTTTCATTATTTGTGAAAATGAGATTAGAATGCTGTCGTTTAGCTACTCTGATCAATACAATGATCCAAGACAATTCTGAAGGACTCAGGATGAAAAATGTGTTATAAATATAAGCTCTTTTCATCTTCCAAGCTAGGTATGATTCCCGTTAAACATTATGAAATTGCAGTGTTTTGATATATTTTTTTTATTTCTTATTTAGATATGGATGGTTATAGAAGATATTTCAGCAATGGGTTTTATAACAGATTGTGGATTGGATGAACTATATTCATTTGCAACATGATGTGCAGTACCAGGACTCTTCCCTATCATTGGTAAGTGTTACTCATCCCATTTTATATATATCTCTATCTATCTATCTATCTATCTGTCTATCTATCTATCTGTCTGTCTGTCTTTCTATCTGTATGTATATATGTATATATATACATATGAATATATATGCACATATATTATGTATATATGTGTCTGTCTTGTGATTTAATATAGAACAGATAATTTTTATATACCTATTGTTAAATGTGCTTGAGTTTAAGATGTGATTATCTACCTGCAACAAATTAGAAAATGATGAAAAAAATATCTGCGCCTTTCACAACATGAACAACCTGGACAGAACCAAGAAGGATTGATTTTGCCAAACATGAAACCAAGACCAAACCTACTTGATGATCTCTAGCCTCCGATATCATCTATCAGCCCAGAGCTGAATTTGAAAATGATAAAGCTTTCACTTTAGTATGGGTTTTCTTATTTATTACATGCTAGGGTTTGTGATATACCTTTTGTAAATGCAGCATATAAGTATTTCTTATGATTTAGTCAATTAATACCATTGTAGAACCTCCTGGAAAAGAGCTACACAGAGTCAAATGTTCAGCTTAACCATTAATGAGAGAAAGATTAAGTAGATGAAAAATGTTGCCCAGATCATTATATGCAGCCGACTTGACAAATGCTAGATTTTGGCTTTCAGTATGTATCAATATGTACAGATGGTACAAATAGTCAAGAACTTCATCCAAAAATTTAATATAAGAAAAAAGTCATGGTGCTTTGACACCAGAATATTGTTGTCCTTTTTGTGACCCTAAACATCTCCAAGAAACAAATTCCCATATTTTAATACCTATATTATAGCAGTCTACTGTGGCAGCAAGGCATGGAACATAACGGTCTTTGAGAAATGGAATTCAATATCACAGAAAGAGCAATAAAGAGGTGCTTGGTGGGTGGATAAGAGCCAGTTTCAACATATGACAGATGCAAAATTTTGAAAAGTAAATGTCATCAGGGAATTATATAATAGAACATAGATTAGTCATATGACAAGGATTAGAGGCCTATAGATAACAGGGACCATTGGGCCATTTAGTACAACCAGCCTCATTCAATAGTTGAGGAAAAGAATTCTAGAAAGTTTACCTGACTTGCCTAAGGTGAAACAGGTAGCAAGTGGTGAAAGGAGAATTTAACCCAGATATTCTGACACCAAATTGAGTGCTCTTTTGATTGTACGACACTGGAGTCAATAGCCAGAGTGTCCTAGCAGTATCTTGGGATTTTGGGAGGAAATTAGGAAATACAGCTCTTTAGGTGGACTCTTGGATCAACTTGGGAAGGAAATGAATTAGAAGACTCACAAGGTGGGAAGGCCTGGATGAGCTGTGAATATTCAAGTTTATGAAGTCACAAATCCAATTTGCATCTTGGTCAGTTTTTTGGCTACAAATCTTGAGTCACAGACTAGAAATCAATTATAATTTGAATTCCCACTTTAAATTGCTAGCATGTGATAAATGTCTGTAATACCTTGAATTTTGGGGGGTAGTATAAAAAAGTGATAGCACTTGGGGATAAAAGACTTGGATTTGAATATTGACCTTTCTCCCTATCTGACATTTGACATGTAAGTTCTCTTTTTGGGGGGTTCAGTTTCCTCATCTGTGAAGAGAGAATTTTATACGATAGCTTTTAAAGTTCATTTGTTCTTTTCTAATGAGTTCTATTTGGGGAATATAATAATTGCACTTAATATATGTTTATAACAATAAGAACAATGGATTTGGAGTCAGAAGACTTCAGTTTAAACCCAATTTTTTTCCATTTCTTATCTAAGCTAAAGCTTTCTTAACTAAAGAATCTCCATCTGGAAAATGAGGGTGTTGGACTAGATCTTTTATGTAAGTCCCTCCTAGCACCAAATCTATGGTCTTATTAACTTTAATTTTGTGTATATTAGAAAATGTACCCAATTTTAATAGAACAGAATATTTAATTTTTTTTTCTGTAAACCAAACAAATGAAAAACTTCCATTGTATAAAAACTATTTCTGCTATCTAGGCTGTATGCCTTTTACTAGATCATATTTTTTAGACATTTCTGCTTAGAGACGAAAAAATGTATTAGATCTGTGTTTTTCTCCTTTGTGCCATTTAATTTCAAGACCATTATGAAACCATTCTTTTTAGAATGGTGGGAGTTAGCTCAAAGATGACTCATTTGTGTTAAAAAAAATGTAATCCCTTCAAATATAGAAATCAATTGTGTTTCATTCTTTTTTATCTCTAGGCTGCATTCTGCTAATCAACATACATTTGCGAACATATTTATGTGACATGTACATGTATATACATATCTACACACAAACATATGCAGGTGTTTATATACCTATAAAAGAGAAACATACACGCAGCATAGTTTTATACCTAAATATTATATACATACACATATATATGTATATATGTTTGAACAGTTTTCCCACCAGACATATAGGACCCATTGAACTGTATCTCAATAGATACAATCTCAATCGATTATATTTATATTAAATCAATAGATTTACATACATATATGTATGCATATATGTACACATATATCAGTGCATATATGTATGTGTATAGATAGATGTGTATAGAAAAAGTTTAATCTTGGAATCTTAACCCTTTCTTGTCATATCTTGGAGGTGGAAAAATGCTGTCATATAGAGGCATTTGTTGTTGTTACTGTATTTGTAGTACTAAACATTTGTAAACATTTGTAGTACTAAATTAAGAACACAGATAAAGAGGAATTAACAATACAAAGTAAATTGTAGAATTAAAAAGAAAATAATCTTTATCAAGTCTGGGGATGAGATACAATTAGAATGCGGTATTTCCCAAGGCTTTTTAAAGTCTTACCATCTTCAAGTTTTAGACATTCCTTTTAGATAGTATATTTTGGTCTAGAAAATACATTTGTGACTCCTTTAATAAAAGACAAGGGAAGTTGTAGAGTAAAGGTGACACAGATAGAAAATAAAGATGGTAGAGTATATAGAACAAAAAGGGCAGAAGAAATGGGAGGCTGAGCACACAGGCTATGGAGGGGGTGATAAACACCAATTTTAGAATGATTTTCTATGTTAGACTATTTTATGAATTATTTATAGTGATATTATCTTAGTCACTTTAATTCACCGCATTTTACTGTTGTTTTAATTGTTCAGTTTTACATTAGCTCATTGTGACAAAATAATACAGTGAAAAAAACACTGACTCTATCGTATGAGGACCTGGGTTCAAAGCCTGTTGCTGATGTTTATGACTTATATGACCTGTTAGAAAGCACTTAACCTAACTGGACTTCAGCTTCCTTATCTCTGAAAGTGACAAGACACAGGGGAGCTGACTGGCTGCTGGAGGCTTTCCCTCTAAGATGAATGTCTATGTACTGTGAATCATAGAACCACAGATTTTGACAGTTGGACGGGTTTTTAGTGGCCATCTAGCTCAACTCATAAATGAAAAACTTCCATTGTATAAATTGCTATCTAGGCTGTATGCTATACCTATGTGTGTGTGTGTGTGTGTATGTGTGTATATATATATGTATATATGTATATATCTATATATATATATATCTGACAAGTGGTTGTCCAGTATCTTCTTGAAGACCTCAAAAGGGTGGATCTTACTACTTCTCAAAGAAAGCCATTGTACTAAAAATGTTGCTTCATTTTTTTTCAGCTTGTCATTTAACCATTTTCAAAGCAATGCATTTGTTAACCCCCTTTGGGGAAAGGGGGAAGATTACCAGCCTTAATGTAACACTTGAGAATAAGTCTTCCATCACCAACTGAATTTTGAACCTATTGAATTGGTTCTGTAGGCCTTTCAACTTCAACTTGTCCAAAGCAAAACTCATTATCTTTCCCTGTTCCCAAATAGTCAACTTTTCTCAACTTCATTGTTACTGTTGAGTTTTCCACCATTGTTCAGGACACCTGGTTCCACAAACTCAGTGTCATCTTCAACTCCTCACCCTCGATCACCTGATATAGCCAATGCATCACCAAATCTTGTCATTTTTACTCTTATAATATTTCTCATCATTGTCTCCTCTCATTTTAAACACCATCACCACTCATTTATACTAGCAAAATAGTCCCTTATGTGGTCGCTTTATCTCAGTCTCCTCTCAACTCCAAATGATCACCTGCTAAAGTTATTTTTGGAAAGAGCAGATCAGACCATGTTATCCCCTACTCAGTAATATCTGATGATTCCATACTGTGTCTAAGATTAAACACAAGCACCACTTTTCATCATCTAAAGCCCTTCCTAATCTGGCCACTTTCCAGTTTTCCTACAATTTATTCTCCTCTATATACTATATAGTCCACTTACAGTGATCTACTTATCACTCCTCACACAGGAGACTCTATCTCCCATTGTACTGGCTGATCTCCACACCTACAATGCTCTTCTTCCTCACTGCTGCTTCTCAGCTTCCCTGGATTCTGTGAAGAATCAGATCACCTTCTGGATGACTCATTTCCTCCCCCATCACATGTGTTTTCACCCCACCCCTATTCCATGCCTGCAGGTGCCTGCCCTCTCAGATATCCTTCCATTTATGCTGAATATATATTTTATATATGTGGGTATTTGCATAATTTCCTATAGTAGAACTGGGACCATGTTATTGCCTTTCTTTGTATCACCAGTGCTTAGTCCATAATAAGTGTTTAATAAATATTACTAACTGACTTACTAAGTTTAACACCTATCATTTGAAATTTGAAATATCCACATTCTTCCCTTTATTTAAATCTGCTAAATTTGCTCATGTCCAGTAGCACTTGTTCCGCTGTGAATAATTACTTAAAGATTCCCAAGAGCAGTTTAGGTATCACTTATCCAAACGCTATTAATTCTTAGAGGTTGAGATCATCCAAACAGGTGACTTGAATTCACAGAGGACAACTAGTATGTACTCTGTTCATTTATCTTGGATTTCATTTCACTTCTTCTAGAGTAGGAGGTACACATAAAAGGAGAAATAAGACTATAAAAGTGCTCTAGGGACAGGTTTGCTGGTGCCATTAACTTGCTTGTTGATATATTTTTTTCTTATAACAGGTTCATATAGATACTTACCAGTGGCCAGATGGGAGAGGCAGCATAACGATGGGATCATTATGTTTGATTTCAGGGGATCAGATTTAGAGTCTCAGCTCTGCTGTTTGTTAAAAACATGTGTGTCTTTGGGGAAAAGTATCTTAACCTCTTTAAGTATCAATTTCCTCATCTATAAAATGGGGATAATAATCTTTAAAATACCTACCTCAGAGGGTCCTTCTGAGCACATGACTTACATAAAGCATGCTATAATCAGTCTTTTATCAAGCTTTTGTTAAGTATTCGCTATGTGCACTAAGCACTGGGGATACAAAGAAAGGTGAAAATAGTCACTGTCCTCATGGAGCTTGGATTCTAGTGGAGGAGACAACATATTAAAAAAAAGCAACTCAGAACATACAGGATATACTGTGAGTAGATAAATAATCAGACATGGAAAGGTATCACTATCTTGGAGTAATAGAAAGTGGGACTTGAGATAAGTTTTGAAAGTAGCCAAGGAAAGAAAGAGGTGGAGGTGACGGGGAAGAGCATTGTGGGCATGGGGATATTCAGTGAAAAGGCATGGAGATAGGAGATATGGGGACTCATCCGACTATCTGTAAGTAGGCTAGTGGAGTTGGATCAGAGGGTGTGTGAAATGTAAGTTACAAAAAAGCTGGAAGTTGGGATTTGTCAGTTTAGAAAAGAGTATGACATATCAGTTGTGAAAGTAGAAATGATACAACACTATAGGTCACTATATAGATGTAATTTTTATTTATTTGTAATAAACTTGGTATTAATTCTTACCTCTGATACTCATGGCTGGAAAAGGAGCAGCTAATCAGTTTTAAGACTTGAACTCCTAAAGGTTGAATACTACTATCAAATTTGTAACTTTTATTATTATTTACACATATACATATGTATATATGTATACATATATACATATATACATGTGTATATATATATATATATAGTTTCTACATCTGCCCATTTAAATTTTTTATCATATGCATTATTTTCAACCATAGTTCAGTTGACTGAAGATTTTTGCCTCGTATCTACAAGGATGAAACCACATCACCATCTTAGTGGATAGAGTAGTACTGGAACTAGAGGCAGAAATACTTGAGTTCAAATACAGCTTCAGATAGTACCTCTGTGAGCCTAAGCAATTCACTTAACTTTGTCTACCTCAATTTCCTCACCATAGGGATAATAATAGCACTGCCTACCGGGGCTACTGTGAGGATAAAATAAGATATTTGTAACACATTTTCTGAACCTTAAAGTACTATATGAATTCTAGCTATTATTTACATCTTTATTATACTTTTATGAAGTTGCCTCATTCTCTTCATTTCTTATAGACTACACAGAAGAGTGACTAAAACATCTTTTGATCTTTTGCATTTTAACTTGTATTTCTTTATATATCCATTTTAATATGCACAAAAGTTTGAAAACTCAATACTGTTAAACAGAACACATGTATTCTTGTTTTTACCAAATGCAAGACACCTTAAAATCAAGTTTCATTTTAAGTAGCCTATATTTGTCATATGATTCAGCCCTTACTTATTACTGTAGATGGAAGATTATTAAACTAGGTATAAAGACATTTGCAAGAAAAGAAAATAAAGAGTAGCAGAATGATGCTATGATTAGTTTTTAGAAAGGTCAAACTTGCCACTCTACTTAAGAAAGCCACATAGGGGATTTTGGATGGATACACTTTAGGAACAAAGAATAGTTTTTGAAATGAACCATAAATCAGCTACATCAAGCAAGAGGATTTGCTCAGTCTTTTGATAAAAAAAAAAAGAAGCTTTGAAGTGATGTGGAAATTGTAGACATAGTGGCTTCCCTAAGGTCTTGAATTTGTTCCAGTAGGTGGAGATATTGAGCAGTAAAATATGGCATTTCTCTTGAGGTGGATTTAAAAAAAAAAAATTTTTTAAAATGGTGACACTTGCCAGAATTGTGGAAGTTTTTTGTTTGTTGTAATTTGGTGAGAAGCTGTTTAAATGTGAATTAAATATGAAAATAAAGTATTCCACCTTTTAGGCATATATGTATTAAGTGTTTTCTAGGCCTCACAGGATAATGAAAGATGCATAGACATAGGTCCTGCCATCAAGGAGCATATAATCCAATAAGGAAAATGACAGTTACATTGATAATTACATTGCAAAGCAGCATATAATTATCACAAGGAGATTCAAGCAAAGATCTATGAGTTTTCAGAAGAGTGAGAGGAGAAAGATATGTAATTAGAAGGATCAAGGAAAGCTTCATATAGGAAATGGAATTTGAAATGGACTCTGAAGAATGGATAAAATCTTCACAGGTAGAAACGTGAGGTAACAACATGAGCCAACATGGTAGTAATAACTGAATCTTATAACATGTACTTTTTAAAATTTTATTTTTAATTCATGGAATAAAACAAGCATTCTCATAACATAGTACCATAAAAAGATCATTACATATGAACCCGTAAACCTACTATGTATAACTTGTGATTCCTTTCAAATATACAACATCATCAGGTAAATTTCTTTTTTTTCCCTTCCTTCCCCCAACCCTACCCTAGAGAATGCTATATATGTATGTGTATCTGTGTATACATATATATGTGTGTATGTATGTGTGTTTGTATGTAGGTATGTGTGTGTGTGTGTGTATAATTATATACATACTTGTATTTGTCAGTTCTTTCTCTGGCTGCAGATATCGTCTTTCTTCATATGTCCTTTATAGTTAGTTGGGGCTTTTTTGATAGCAAAATAATTTATTCCCTCAAAGTCTTTCTTAAAATAATATTGCTGTTACTGTACACAATATTATCTTGGTTCTGCTTTATTTCCTGCAAGTCTTACCATGTTTTTCTAAAGTCATTGAGCTTATCATTTCTTATAGCACACTAGTATTCCATCACAATAACATACCACAACTTGTTTAGCCATTCCCCAATTGATTGGCATCCCAGCAATGTCCAGTTCATTGCCACCACAAAGAGAGCTACTATAAACATTTTAGAACATGTTTGTTCTTTTCCTTTTTCCCTAATTATCTTTTACCAGATAGTGGTGTTGCTGGGTCAAAGGGTGTGAGTAGTTAACAACTCTTTGGGCAAGATTCTAGATCACTCTCCGAAATGGTTAGATCGGTTCAGAATTCCACCAACAATGAATTAGTGTCCCAGTTTTTCCACATCCTCTTCAACATTTGTCACTTTCCCTTTCTATCTTTTATCCAATCTGATAGGTGTAAAACGATACCTTAAAGTTGTTTTAATTTGTGTTTCTCCAATCAATAATGATTTAGAATATTTTTTTCATAGGACCATAAATTGTTTTGATTTCTTCTTTGGAAAATTGTCTGTTCATATCCTTTAAGCATTTATCAATTGAGGGATGACATATATTCTTATAAATTTGACAGTTATTTATATATTTTAGATATGGGATCATTATCTGATAAGCTGTCTATGGATTTTTGCCAATTTTCTGCTTTCCTGCCGATCTTTGCTATATTTGTTTTATTTATACAAACCCTTTTTAATTTGATGTATTCAAAATGATCCATTTTACACATAACTTTGCTTTCTATCTCTTGTTTATTCATAAATTGTTCACTTATCCATAAGTCTGATGAGTAATATGTTCCATGTTCTTCTAATTTTCTTGTAAAATCTATATCTAGGTCATATATGATGTATTTTAAGGTGTGCTAAGTATTTATTATCTACCCATATCATCTTTATAATCAGGCTGTATAAGTCCTCCAAGTGTTAAGATCCCTGAAATACAGTTTAGAAAATTTGAGAATCAGATGTGTTAAGCTTCTTACATTTCTGTGGTCACACAGCTAGCAAAGGTCAGAGACTACATATAAACCCAGATCTTGCCTCATTCCAGATTTAGCCCTCTTTCTATGCCATCAGCCTTTTTTTAAAAGTAGTGATAATCCAGACTCTCTAAAATTCTTTTCAGTAAATGTACCTGCATTACCGTATGAGTGTGGGACAGAAAATTCTAGAGTTCTGAAAACTAACATGTTTATGATATTATGTATATTAAGAAATGGGAAATCAGTGACATAATTCTGTTACTGCTAGTATGCTTTGAAATTAAGAAATAATAATTCATATTTGTTATCCTTCTGGACCAGGAAATATTATTTACTGCATGAGGAAAAACACTACATCTAAAATACTATACTTAAGAATTTCTATTTTTGTTATTTTGTATTTTCTATAAGCAAAAATTGTTTGGTGTTAAATCAACTGGAGCTAGCAAATTAATAACAAATACAAGTGAGATAAAGACTTCCACTGGAAAAGACATCACATTTTGATAATTAGATATCTTAGCAACAAAAGCAGACTGCGTATCTATTTTAAAATATTTTCTTATATTTCTCCTCCTTTCTCATAAGTGATGGGCTATAACTTCCTTTTGAGAACATCATGGAACTATTTTTCCTCAGCTACAGTTTATAGTATAGTCATAGACAAATAGTAAGCACTCAATAACATTGCAGAATTTTGCTGAACTATTGTTTTCATCTCTTACATGCCTCATCAGGATGGGTAAATTATTAGACTGTCATTCATGAAATATATGCACACATATGTACATACATATATACATACATATACAAACATTAAGTTGTTATTGCTATTCATTAAAACAAAGTACAAAATACTGGTGGTAACAAATCATCCTAAGATGCTGAATTTTTAAGAAAAGAAAATATCAGTGAGGTTTAACTGCTTTTGTATAACAACAACTTTGAAATCTGTCTGACAAACAAGAAGACTGAATGGTGTGTAGAAGAGGGTATTTAAAGTCATTTATTCTAATTTAAATATTTAAAAGGCATTAAAACTCAAACACTACAATCTAGCTTGAATTTACTGTAGACATCTTTTCACTGAAAACACAAATGGTATGGTTTGGATTTTGATTCTTTTTAAGGAAAGACTAGTTTTCTTTTACTTCAAAGGATAATATTCACCATTTTGATAAAACAATCAAATTTTAGATCATGAAAGTATTGTGATATTAGTTATCAAATATATCCATATTTTAAATCAGGGTCTTTTAACCTGTTGTGTGACATATATTTTTTGTTGGTGTAAAAGGCTCATGGATGCCTTCTCAGAATAATTTTTAAATGCACAAAATAAGATATATAGAAATATATGAGATTACAAAGGAAATCAATTCTATTGAAATGTAGTTATCAAAATATATTTTTTTAAGAGTTCACAGGTGCCAGGCTCAGAATCTCTGTTTTGGAGTAAAGAAGGGAGAGTGCATGCAAGCACATACATTTATTATTTGCCTAGTGTGCATCATATAATGTACTAAGAACTGGAGATAGAAATACTAGCAAGAAAGACACAACCTGAACTCAGGGAATTTACATTCTAAAAGGAAGAGAAATACATAACAGGGAGCTGTAAAGGGAATGGTACAATTATGGTGTCGGGAAAAATGAAGATGACCAAAGTGTAAGTAGCATGTTGTGGAGATGACAGGGAAGTGATATAGAGGCCTTGTTCTAGGCAAGATAAAGTAAATTATTATCCATCAGTACCCAGCATCCCAGGTATAGAGTCCAAAGTAGGTGGGCAGTGGGGCAGATGCTAATGATGGCTTAACTGTGGGAAGGTTGATGTGGAGGGAGATAGTCTAGAAGTGGTGTGAGGTCAACAAAATGTTGGTCTTAGTCTAAATAACACCTCATACTTTCTGAAGTGTGTTTACATTATTCCCTCTAATAATCTTTCAAGTTTTTTTTAGGTGGGACAGCACTTTGCAATTCCTACAAGTTCAGACTGGGGCAAAAGTATCTGAACAGTTAAAGAGCCATATTACTTTTAAAAGTTAAGGTCATAGAGTAGTGACTGTCTTGATCTTTAAGTCATGTTGTAAAATCTTTGTTCAGGCAGAGACTAATGATTAAGTGTCATTCCTAGTATGCTTTTATTTGACCTTTCTTTATAAGAACAATGGAAACTTGTTCATTAGGAAGGAACTCTATGAAGGTCATTCACTCAATGAATATTTATTGAGCACCTATAATGTTCAAGGCTCTGGAGTTCCAGAGACCAAACAAAAATGTCTTCACTGCAAGGACCTTACATTCTATTAGACACTGAAATATTTACACCAATAAGTACAGGATGATTTGAGGAGGAAGACCATGAACATTAACTAAGGGATTGAAAAAAAGGGCTTCCTGTAGGAAGTAGCGCTGAGTTAAAGCATGAAGGAAACTCTAGAATCTAGGTGGTAGAAGTAAAATCAGAATGCAAAAGCATGGAAAAATGGGTTATGTTCTAGTTTGGAGAAAGGAAAGTGAAGTAGGACAATCCAACTGGAATGTAGAGTACTGGGGAAATGAAGCTATGACACTGGTTGCAGTATGTAGAATGTCTTTTCATCAAAATGTGATGGAAATGTGGCCATATAGGGAATTTTGTACAAATATTGTCAGTAAGGAGATTATCAGGATATGTATGTATGTATATATATATATATATATATATATATATATATATATACATACATATATATATATATATATAAATACCTTAATAATGTAGTTAATGTGGTTAAATATTTCCATGCTATCCTTTTTGTTGTTCACTTTTCCTATAGTTTAATTAGCCTTGCTTTATCCTATATTTTTAATTTTTTTGTTTTTCTGAACTTGTCAAACCAGCAACATGAAAATAAACAAGGACAGAAAAAAGTGAGTTGCATATGAATTCATGACTCTTGAAGGATATAAGCAAACGTTTCCTAAAAGATGAATTATATACTACTAATAACTATTTGAAGCAGTGTTCCAAATCACTTATAGTAAGAAATGAAAATCAAAAGAACCTTGAGTTTTTACCTCAAACTCAACAAATTGGCAAAAATATTAGAATGGTCAGTGTTGAAGAGTTGAAGGAGGATAGCCACACAATTGCATTGTTGATGAAACTGTGAGTTTTTTCTCAACTATTTTGGAAAGCAATTTGAAATTATGCAAATAAAGTGATAACATGTCCATATTCTTTAATGCAGAGATTCTATTACCAGGCGTATTCCCCAGGCCAGCCACAGATAAAGAGAAAGACCCTCTATTCACCAAAATATTTATAACAGCACTTTTGCTACAACAACAACAAAAAAAAACTGGAATCAAATGGGATATATGTCAGTTAGAGTATGGCTAAACAAATTGTGGTGCATGAATATAATGTAATGTTACTGTGTTATAAGAAACAATGAATATAATAACTATAGAGAAACATGTAAATATTTAGATAAACTTAAAGAGGGCAAAATATGCACCATGTCTATGACACCTTAAATGGAAAGAACAAGCACAAAACAACTGAGAGTTAATGTTGCAGAACTGCAAAGAACAAACATGACCCCAAAACAACTGTGGTGCACAGGTAGGAGGTAGGCATGAAGAATGTATATATTTTTAGATGTTTTGATGTGTCAATCAACTTTGCTTATTTTTTCTTCTTTTTTTTGTTCAAAAATATTCTTTGTTGTATGATTCTCTGAGAGGGGTTAGAGGTATGGATACTAGGAGAATCAATGAATCAATAAAATATATTTTAAAAATAATAAAAATATTCTTTTTTAGACAAAGCTTTGATGAAAGGAAATAATATTAGACAAGAAGTCTGTATCAATTGACTACAATATTCAGTGCAAATAAAAATATTCCATTCTCCTTCCAGCCACACATACCCCAAATATATAAATATATACCTTGAAATGCCTTTCAAATACCAACTAACCATTATAGTAGTTCTGTCCTGCTTCCCTAAATCTCAAGTAACTATAACCAAAAAGGTATTTAAATTAGCAATGTACTTTTTCTACATTTTTTCTGTCTTGGAAAAAATAATTTTTCAGAAGGAACTTGCTAGGAGAAAACCTCCCATTTGATTCTTGGAAAATGTGCTTTTTCTATGGGTTTTCCTATTGGGATGTTCCAGTTTAAATTGAAAATCTGTGAAAATTCTTGACTTCTGACTTAGTCATCAGGAGGCATTACCATTCATTGAAGAATGGTGAACTTGGAGTTGCAGGACATGAGTTCACATCCTACTTTTCCATTTCCCACCTGTGAAATCTTAGGCAAGTCCCCTAAGCTAATAGGGGCTCAATTTCCTCGTCTATAAAGTAAGGGCATTGAATCTCTGCAATCCATCCTAGTTCTAACTTTATGATCTCATGCTGTTCAGCCCTTCATATCCAGCTGAACACTGACCTTCTAAAAAGTACTTTTTCTAATTCAATCGAATTTCAGTCAGTTAAAAAAGCACTTAACTAAACATACAGCTAGCATAGGGGACTGATAACTTTAATAATCAATCAGATTGGATTGTTTTGTAAGACTGATTTTATTTTGGTGACATTAAAACTTTATCCCAAGATTTCAAATATTTATTTTAAGCTCTTTGGTATAGGCAGGAAAATTTGCTTTCCGGAAAGAAAAAAGTCAAGGTAAAATAAAAATTTTCAAACTTTTGAAAATATCTCATCACTCTAACCTAAGATTTAGTGCCAGAATCTATGATGTTATTATATGGCATTGAATAATGTAGAAAAATATTGTCTCAATGAAAGGAAACCATTTTATTAAAAATCTGGCTAACATTTGACAAATGACTGCATGATGTTTTTCTTTTTTTCTTCCTCCATTTTAAGGGCCAGGTTTCACACATATGTTCTTGATGTTGAACCTCTCCTATGTAATTAATAGGCAGTGGTGTAGTGTATAGAGTGCCCAGCCTAAAGTCAGGAAGACTTATCTTCCTGAGTTCAACTCTGGCATTATCACTTAGTAGCTTTGTGACTGTGGGCAAGTCATTTAACCTCTGTTTTAATTCACTGGAAAAGGAAATGACAAAACACTCCAGTATCTTTGCCAAGAAAATCCCATGGACAACACTGGGGTGCTACGGTCCACAGGATGACAAAGAATCGGGTAAAATTGAATGAGTGAACAACAATAATCTTACCAGATTATTGTTAAGATCAAACAGATAATATATACACAGCACTTTAAAAATTCCATAGCAATGTTATTATTAATTTGGCTACCAGGTGGAATTACAATCAAGCCACCAGATTAGGGGTTTTGTCAAGGTATTCAGTGAAAATGCATTGACTTCTCCAAAGCATTAAAAGTATTGAAACTTAATTTATCTTTGCCCCCTCTCCCCAAGCCTTTCCTTTCATAGATTTAATTCAACTCATTATCTTCTCTATATTTTGTTTCACACAAGAAATCCATTTTTTAGTCGTCCACTCCGCTTCATTTTAGCCTGATTCATTAACTAGGTGAAAATATATCTCAGTCAAAGAATTTCAGTTATGGGCCTTGAAATAAGTACTAAAAAATGCAAAGCTTTGATGATATGAAATAATGTAAGACAAGAAGTCTCTATCAATTGGCTACAGGATTGTTTTACGTTCCCTGGCTTTTGTACAAACCATCAAGTTAGATGGAATGGGAAGAACTGTATTAGAGCACATTCCTGAGGAGGCACTACCTAATGTCTGAGGGAGAAAATCCTGAAAATGCTGAAAATTCAGCCTTGGCCAGATCTCCTTTCTACCCCATTTTTACCATAAGAGGACCTTCAGTTTCAAAGATCATGGAGGAAGTCAGACTTATGTATTTACCCTTGGTGTCTCAAACAACATCTCCCAAATTGCTGATGCCAGTGTCTGTGATAATCAAGGATATAATGGTTGTAGATTAATCATTCTTAAGGGGGATTTTCTTAAGTTTCCAAGGAATGGCAGAAAAGCATTTCCAGCAACTAAAAGTTGTGAGTTATCTCTTTTCTACATGTGGTCTCTAAGTTTGAGCCCATTTTCCTCTATATTCTTTATGTACTTCTGGAAGACTGTGTCACAGATTTTGTGGGGAAAGGGTTGTTTTATATCAATTGTTCTTATTGTTCTACCTTATTAAATAACACTTTCTAAAAGCTACTTGACACTGGCTTACTAAACTGATTCTCAACTGATAATCTTTTAGAGAAGCATAGCAGTGGGAACTCAAGTTTTTTTTTACATTAAAAAGATATGCCCAATTCTTCCAGGCTACCCCTAGAACCCTTAGTGGGAGGTTTAGCTAGCCAAACTCTTGGTATTCCACTTATCAGTGGCAGTAAGACTTGGGATAAGGCTTCTCAGAGCTCATATGCACTGCAATTTTATAGGAGTTGATCTACCTAGTTTCTCCCCAGATGTCCTCCTAGACATTGTCATGGGAAAGGAAAAGGTAAGTGATGAAATACTGGTTCTGCAACCACAGAAAACAAGGAGGAACCAGCAGTGGACGGGAAATTGTTTCCTGGTTGTATTTCACTGGAAATGAAAGTTTCACAACAGCTGGAAGTCCAGTTTCAGGTTCTAGTTGGTGGCTTCTTTTAACATTGCAACACTTTTTTTTTCATCTATCAGGCATTGTGGCTGTGCAGGATCTATTGGGGCTGCCTTCATTGTGTAGTACCTCCATAGCAATGACTGTTCTCCCCATCAGCTAACAGGCATTTGTCCAGCAGAGAGTTTTCAGTTTCTACTTCTCTGATACTAGCCATATGAAGGAATGGAAAGGCAGAGTACCAATCTGAATCAGAGGATTTGTGGGTCAAAATTCTTTCACTAGGGCAAAGCCAGGGACCAGAAGGAAAAAAAAGACTGTTTTGTTAGCTCCCCTACAAAAAAAGACTGTTTTGTTACCTCCCCTACAAAAATCTCACCTCTAGTTCCTGACTTCTTGAACCTCTGATGCTGTCAATTTTTATTTTCAATAACTTCCTGACTCAGTTTTCCCTGTATCAGGCCTGAAGCCTCCTCATGGTCCCCCCAAAGAGGAAACACTTTATATACCCTGTTCTGTACAAATAAAGTAACACACACAGAGAGAGACACACAGAAAATGCAAAATAATTTTGGGGAGATAGTGTTAGTAATTGAGGATTTGACCTGAACCTCGAATGAAGTGACTTCAAAAGTTAAAACTGAGAGAGAAATGCATTACAGGTATAGAAGAAGATGGAATATGAAATAGGGTACATGAGAAGGAGGAATATGAAATAAACATGGGAAAAAAGGTTGAAGCCAGATTGTGAAAATCTTTAAGTCAAATTCTTTCTTAAATACAATTCATAATCACTCTATACTCAAGTAGAGAATTTCATAAGTAGATCTAGCCCCCACCCCCCATAAGTTCACTGATATCTCCACATTTAACATATATAGTCTCTTCATGAAGCCTTTCTAACTTGATTGGACCTGCAAGAACTTGTGCTTTGCTTAGCCTTTAAAAATCTAAGGCCCCAGGTCACAATGAGACATCAGAGGAGGCTGTAAGTAAACAGTCTTTATAAATATGGATTGATTTATAGAATATCAAACAAGTGATACTATTTGTCCATTAAAATGGCATGAAATGAATCTTCTGTGTTCTAGTCATATAAACAGCATAAGTCATGGATCTCTTTTTTTAATAATTGAATTTAAGAATGATACAATAGTGAAATGAAAGCTTCCTACACATAAAAAGAATGAACTATATGGAGGATGACATATAACAAGACAGCCTTGAACTTAGGAAGAATTGTATTCAATGGACTGTAACAACAAAGCTGCTTCTCACTACTGTGGCTATGTAAGGCCAATGACACCAGCACACAGGAGGGCTGCTAGCACAGGTTCTTTGATCTGCTTTTCTAAGGATGGCTCTGGCCATCCCCACCTCCCCCAAGCCTCTGATAGTCTTTCTCTCACAGCATCTGCTCCAGTCTGTCTCCTCCAGAGGGCTAGTGGGGTAGGGAGGGGGAAGGAGAGGTTATCTCCCAGGGGCCCTGCTCTGGGCAAGCAGGAAACCACTCCCATTACTGCTACTTTCCTGTTTTCCTTCAGGCCACTGCTGCTCCTGGGCTCCACAGAACCATAGCCATCACAAGTATAAAAAGCAACCCAATAACTGGGAAACATCCAACCACTATCCCAGTCCCCCAAAACCTCATACTTTTCTTTTAATCAGCAGATCCTGCATTACACCATTTTGTAACAATGTTGCTACCAGCTGTTGTGGGGGTGAAATACCAACAACAAAAGCACACAGAAGGGCTGCTAGCACAGGTCCTTTGATCTGCTTTTCTAAGGAAAGCAACTTTAAGGAGTTTACAATCTCATTTTACTCAAACGTACATATATCATTCACTTAGTCAAGGGGAAAAGCCAGCATGCTGCACTTCAGAGCAAATACAAACATAAATTACAAGCATACATAACAGAGCAAATAACACAAATCAACAGACAAGCTTCTAGCTGTCTGACCAAAGCTATATATACATAGTTACCAGAAAGAGAAACACCAACATCTGGGTTTTCAAAGCTAGGGGGATCCTTAACAGCTACCCAGAGTCTCCACATCAACACTCTTCCAATGAGTGAGCCCCCAAACAAAACACCAACCTCAGCTCTTAAATACCCTTCTCAGGATCAGAGGGCATCACAACCATGTGATTCAAAACCATGTGATGCTTCTTCAGAGTCAGAGGATATCACAACCATGCGACTCAAACCTTTGTGAACTAAGCTTTCTTGTTTCTTAAGGAGGTCACAGACTCTTGATTCAATCAAAGAAACAAAAGACAACAAAAAGTTCACTTTGCTTGCCATTACATTTGAAAGGCAAGACTCTAAGGTACTTGATTACTTTAGCATTCTAAAAGAGAAAACAAAAAATCCCACCCTAATTACCATAACATGGACACACACACGCAACATGCAGACACACACACACACATACATACACACACACATGCACACAACTTTAAATTCAAGCAGAACTGGGCTTAATCTCCCCCTCTGAAGGAGTTCCAGGAAAAAAAAAATCTACTTCTGCTTCATTGACTACACTAAAGCCTTTGATGGTGTGGATCACAACAAAATGTGGCAAGTCCTCAAAGAGATGGGAGTACTAGATCATCTTAATTGTCTCCTGAGGAACTTGTATGTGAGTCAAGAAGCAACTGAACATGGAACAACTGATTGGTTTAAGATTGGGAAAGGGAAAAGACAAAGCAACGTATTGTCACCTTATTTATTTAACATACACAGAGTACATCATGCAAAATGCCAGGGCAGATGAATCAAAAGCTGGGATTAAGGTTGCCAGGAGAAATATCAACAATGTCAGATATGCATATGATACTATTCTGATGTTAGAAAGTGAAGAAGAATTAAGAAGTCTCTTGATAAGGGTGAAAAAAGAGAATGTAAAGCTGACTTGAAGCTTAACACTAAAAAAACTAAGATTGTGGCAACTGGTCTCCTTACTTCCTGACAAATAGAGGAAGAAGAAATGGAAGCAGTGTCAGATTTTATATTCTTAGGCTCAAAGATCACTGCAGACTGTGACTGCTGCCATAAAATTAAAAGACACTTGCTTCTTGGAAGGAAAGGTATGGCAAATCTGGACAGCATACTAAAGTTCAGAAACATCATCTTTCCAAGAAAGGTCTGTACAGTCAAAGGTATGTGTTTTTTTTTTTTCCAGTACTCACGTACACCTGTAAGAGTTGGAATATAAGGAAAGCTGAGTGCCGCAGAATGGACACTTTTGAATCGTTGGGCTGGAAAAGATTTTTGAAAGTTCCTTGGGAAGCAAGGAGATCCAGCCAGTCAATATTTAAAGAAATTAATTCAGACTTCTCATTGGAAGGACAAATACTAAAACTGAAGCTTACATACATTGGCCACATAATGAGAAGATGGAATTCATTTGGAAAAAAAACCTTGATGTTGGGAAAGGTTGAAATCAAAAGGAGAAGGGGAAGGCAGAAGAGAAGATAGATAGTGTGGAAACAGATAGATAGTGGAAACAATGAACGTAAGTTTGGACAGATTTCAGGAGACAGTGGAGGATAGAAGGGCCTGGCATTCTCTGGTCCATGGGGTCACAAAGAATTGAATGCAACTAAATGAATTAACAACAGCAACCAATAGATACTGGTGCTAGATACTGGTGCTGTGATTCTTGGCGAGTTGTGTAAGTTCTACTTATTTTAGCAACTTCCCTAAGTTGCAGAGTAGTTTCAGATCTTCTTTTGTGGTGGGAGTTTTCTTACCTAAAGTTCCCTACGTACAAAGTCAAATGATAAGTGAAGCCCATACGAGTATAAGGAAACCCATAAGATAATGTATGGTGATAAATTTTATATAAATGCATTTATATAATTTAACTAATAAAATGTAATGAAATACTAAAGCCAAAGCATAAATATTTTGACCACATAATGAGAAGACAGAACTCATTGGAAAAGACTCTGATCTTGGGAAAGATTGAAAGGAAAAGAGAAAGGGGATGGCAGAAAATGAGGTGGATAGATAGTGTTATGAAAACAGGTAACATGAACTTGGATAGACTTTCAAAAGACAGTAGAGGTGTGCTATGATCCATGGGGTCATGGAGAGTTAGACATGATTGAATGACTGAACAACAACAACATATATAAACATTTCAGGAATCCATTATTTTGTTGGCGTTGGTGTTCCTTCGAGCAAACAAATCACAACTTTTCTACATTTTGGTAGATTATATCTAACAGTTGTTATACCTAAAAGAATCATTACTTTGTGTCCTCACCAGTAATAAGCTACTACACTTTTAGTTTTATACTTCTGTGTTAAAATGCCATTGATCAATGAGATTTTGCTTAAAGCCTTCCGAGCTTGGCAACTGAATCTTGTTGACTTCCCACATAAATCATAAGCTTCTTGATGGCTCAGATTGTTGCACTGTTTTCTTTCTATGCTTAGTGCTTGGCACACATTAGGTATTTAGCAAATGCTTATTGATTGATTGAAGAGTCCTTAGTTCATGATTTGGGATTTTATTTTATTTGCCTTTCTTTGTATCCCCAGTGCTTAGCACACTGTCTGGCACATGGTGGATGGTTATTAAATGCTTGCTCACTGACTGATCTGTCATAACTCAGGAAATTCAACTGTAATCCTGAAGCTCAGGTACTTTAAATGTCTGAGATTCTGTATTAACAGATGTCTGAGTTATTTTAGAATATAAACTCAGGGCCCTTTCTGACCAAGTTTACACAGACCTGCTCTCTTTTTAGGACAGAAATGAGCAAGGATTTTAGTTTGTTATATCCAGAAGGCTACACCCTGTCAATGACAGACAAAACTGCCAAATTAAAGGTGGGATGGTATCGGAATCATGAAGTAGGACTTTATTTCATGCAGAATTTTAATGTTGCTTAATGGCATCCACAATAATTTTAATTTTAAAAGACATAAGAAAAATTAAATCTGTGGTGATTCATTCTCTTTATTATTATACCCTCTACTGTAAACACATCTTTCCCTCTCTCCTGTCTCTTTATCCCATCACTTCCTTTTACTACTACTGAGCAGTAATGCTGTCCTTGGTAGAAGATTGAACTATATAATGGGCTAACTCAGTAATACTATTGAAGGAAGAGTTAATAGAACTGAAATGGCAGTGATTAGCTGTAGATGAAATTGGTCCACTTCTAGTAAGACTTTTCCTTTTGCCCTTTATTGTCACCATTACATTATTCATTGCTAAAGGGAATTAAATATTACTATAGAATTTAAAATCAAGTGCTCCAGAGAAATCTTTAAAAAGCTTAACAACACAGTGAGCAGAATATCTTGTCAAAGAAAACAGTGGCATTTTTTTTTTATTTCAGGTCATGAAGAGGTTGACCTTAAGCAGACAAGCATAAAGACAGAATGAGTCATCAGAATGGACATGTTCTTTTACTTTGTGTAAAATTTAATTTTTTTCCCTAAATTTTGAACATGCATATTCAATATGTGTGTGGGTCAATTTTTTGAGCTAGATCATCAATTTCATTGTTGTTAAAGGGCCCCCCTGCTGATGAAGTTTCCTATAACCAATGGAGATATGATAATTGCTCTATAATGTAGTCATAAATATTTGCCTCGGGTACAAAGTGTTTAAGAATTTACTCATATTCCCAAGGCCAACATGTGTCTAAGGAAGATTTTGAACCCAGGTCTTTCTGATTTAAAAGACAGCTTTTCACTTACTATACCATGCTACCATACATACTTGTGTATGTGTGTGTGTGTGTGTGTATTCACACCATCATGGAAATAGCAGATTCTAATCAAAGTTAAGGAAATGAACAGACTCTACACCATCCAATTGGCTTAACATCACTCAAATTAGGAAAGACATTAACATGGCTAATATTATTGAATCTGAAATTATGAGGTATGGAAAAAAAGTTATTTTGAATATCCCTGAAAGAGAGCCGAGAAATTATTTTATGCCAATTATTCACATATGTGGAAAAGTTCTGATTCTAACAATAATATCAAAAGAAAAAAATTGGTGAAATAAACTTAAGAATTTGGGTTAGTTTTCAGTTGAATGAAAGGAAGAATTTCCTATTTATGATGGTACTTGTACCCTACAAAGCATTACTGAGGACTTTCTCTTAACATCTTTAAATAGAATAGATTTTCATTTTTAGGGAATGCTCTAAAACTAGTGATCTTGCTAGAAGGCCAAACACTTCTCATGTTGTCTTCTGACAAGTCTCTCCCTCTTTTTAAAATTCTTTCTAGAACTGTATACACACCTTCCTTCTTTTGAAAATATCTTCCTTTTGAGGTCTCCAATTTTTATTGTTGTTCATTTTTAGTCATGTCTGACTCTTTGTGACCCCATTGGGGTTTTCTTGGAAAAGATGCTAGAGTAGTTTGCCATTACTTTCTCCAGCTCATTTTACAGATAAGGAAACTGAGGCAAACAGGGTTACTTGACTTGCCCAGCATCATATAACTAGTAAGTGTCTGAGGCCAGGTTTGGACTTGGGAAGATAGTCTTCCTGACCCCAGGCCTATAATTCTATCCATTGCACAATCTAGCCATCTCTATCCCTTCAATTAAATGCACCAAATTAAAGAACCTTTTACTTTCAGCATTGCCTGGCCCATTTAATTCTACTCAAACCCTTTTAATCCCAGCAACAGACTTGGAGTCTCTAAAGTTTGGGTTTTTTTCTAATTCCATAGTTCTGTGACCTGAACAAATTTTATTTTTACAAAATAATCACACATGTTGAGAGAGGCAGTATGGCTTAATGGATGAGTGTCTGTCCTGGGAGTCAGGATGCAGCCCTGGGCTGTCTCTGGCGCATGCTGTGTAACCCTGGGCAAATCTGCTAACCTATCAGTCTCTCAGGCAACTCTCTAAGACTACAAATTTGAAGGAAAATATGCATCTGCATGAGTAGCTAGGTGGTACAGTAGATAGAGAGCCAGACCTGGAGATTCATCTTTGTGTGTTCAAATCTGGCACAAGGCACTTACTAGCTGTGTGACCCTGGACAAATCATTTAACCCTATTTCCTCAGTTTCTTCATCTATAAAATGAACTTGGGAAGGAAATGGAATACCGCTCTAGTCTTTGCCAAGAAAATCCCAATGAGGTTACAGAGAGTCAGGCACGACTGTAATGACTGACTGTAACAAATGCATCTGCATTGGTAAAGGACATTTCTTCACTGATCATTTACAAAAATGCATATGTTGTATTTTTGAAGATATTAATTTTGGATCTCTAGGCTAATGTTTATTCTGCACTAAATTTTAAGCAATGAGCTGAGGAAAATTTGAACCATTTCCTGTTCTTTTAATATTTTTCATCAATGAAACAAGTAAAAAAAATGTGATTGGATTTGTTTCCTGTGGGCCTCTTTTTTTCTACTTATGGCCACATCTTTACATTGTAGCTTTTAGGAAATTAAAACTGGAACTATACTATATTATCATATTAAAAGGAGGCCCAAAGAAAGGGAATAATGATCTTCTGAAAATTATTCTTTATCACTATAATTTTAGGGAAATATAGCACAAGAAGGTAAGAATTTCTTTTTTGAACCATTTCCTGTCCTTGATTCCCTACTCGTGGGGAGAGGAATGCTTTAGATAAACCAGCTGCTAGATTTCCTAGAATAGTAAATTACACTAATGCCTCTATTCACTGTAATCCTGCTGCTTTTTTTTTTCCCTGTAGGATTTCCTCATCTTTCCACAACTGCTTGTTTCTACCCTAAATTAGTTTCCTGCAAATATACTTTGTCAAGTGTTCACTTAAGCATTATCTATTAAGTGATAATAATTGAACCTCCCCCCGCCATACTACTCCCATCCACATTAAAAAAAATACAACGACCCACTAGACTGTGTCAATTATAATCATCAATTGCCTGTATTATACCAGAATCACTAATGGACTAAAAAAAGCCAAACATGTGGATAGATTGGCACTTCTGTAAAATTATTCATGATTGTAGAATTCTAAATTTGCATGACTTTAGGATCCAAGTAACTAAAAAAATAGGAACTGTAATATGGAGTTATAGCTTTTATCAAGTTCCAACTTAACAATGGCATTAAGATGAGCTCTTAGGTAAGTAAGTATAAAATTATTTTGTGCGATTCTTAGATGCCAAATGAAACCAGGTAGCCAGTGAGTCAATTACCTAAAATTTACTAATTACCTACTGTATGCCAGGCACTATGCTAAGCTAAAATTAGTAAGGATACTAATAGTACTACTACTAGTGGTAGCAGTTGTTGTAGTAGTACTGTCTAACATTTTTATAGAGCTTTATGGTTTGTAAACCTCTTTAACATGTTAACTCATTTGATCCTCACAACTACCCGGTGCAAAAGGTGCTATTGTTGATGATGATGCTGATAATGGTGGTAGCATTTATAAAGTGCCTAGCATGTGCCAGGCCTAGTGCTAAGCATTTTACAAATATTATCTCATTTGATCCTCACTACCACCTTGGGAGGTAGGTGCTACTATTAACCCCATTTCACAGATAAGGAAACTGAGGCAGACATTTGGCAGCCTACCCAATGTCACACAGCAAGAAAGTATCTGAGGCCAGATAAGAAACCATATCTTCTTGACTCTGGGCCCAGCATTCTATCTACAGTGTCACCATGCTGCCTATTACTAATAATATGATGATGATAATAATGCTCATTATTATCCCCACTTTATATATGAGAAAACTGAGGCCTATAGTGATTAAGTGACTTGCTCAGGGTCACACAACTAGGAAGTTTCTGCACAAGGTAGACAAAGAATAAACAACAACAAAAAATCCCTGCTCTTAAGAACTGTATATTCTAAAAGAGGAAACAGCATGCAAACATACATACAAACAAGACACATACAGGGCAAAGTAGGTTTAGTCTCAGAGGGAAACCACTCAGATTAAGAAGGACTGAGAAAGGGTTCTAGTATAAGGTGAAACATAAGCTAAGACTTCAAAGATCAAGGAAGCTAGGGGGAGGAAGAGAATTCTGGGCATGCAGTCAATGAAAATGCTCATTCAGGAGATAAGATTGTATTTGTGTAAAACAGGAAGGCCAGCTTCCACTGATCTCAGAGTAAGATGGAAGAAGCCTGGAAGTGTAGGAAGTTGGTTATGAAGAGGGATTCCTCTAAAACCAAGCTTCATTTAGTTATCAAATACTTGTAGACCTCTGGAACATTTTTCTTTCAGAGCCTCGGTAAACATAAGGTATATTCCTGTCTTCCTGGATCCACCGGTTTTACATTTCTGCTTTCCTTAGGTGTACTTGTAGGATTTTTCTTGATTCAGAAATCTTATTTAAAATGTAAGAGCTCTCTCTACTTCTCTCCCCCTCCCCTTCTCTCCCTTTCCCTCTTTCTGTGTTTTTCCACTCTCCCTCTCCCTCTGCGTTTCCCTCTCCAAAACTGGGTATCTGAAAAATTCTTGTCTTTAATGGTAGGTTTTTTAATGATATTTTCATTCTCCAAAAGATGGAAACAACAGTGAAGAGAACTTTTCTTAATTCTAGTCAATAATGAAAACGTTATCAAAAATGAAAGTGATTAGCAATAATTAAGTCAGAAGATAGAAGGAAAGTAATTGAGGAAGAAAAGCATTATTTGGTAAGCAAAGTGTCAAGATACACAAATTTCTGATTACCTTGAGGCTGTAGATAACAGTGGTTTTCCTTTGCCAATGGAAGGGGAAAGAGAAAGGATGAAGAAGGGCTAGGATCACTACTTGGGGTTAATGAGTTCAGCACAGTAATCCACTGAAAGAATTCAGTGAATACCCAAACCCATTTAACTCCTAAACTCATAGATTGGACCACAACAGGTCCTGGCCCAAGCTCCACTTAATGCCAGTATTATGGGCCCTCCTGGCTTAGAGTGAATGTCAACGGTAGCTGTTTCTCTTTGGAAGACCAACCCTGAGGGTCTTCCCCTCCCAGCTTGATTTTTTTTCTAATTAAAGGGGCCATCCCTTGACTCACTTCTTAAAGAGGCCTAGTCACTGAATGGGTGTTACCTCACTCCAAGAGAGTACATGAAAAGGCCTTAGCCTTAAAGGGCCAGGGTCTCCCATTGCATCCTGGGTCATCTCCAGTCATCCTGATGAATGTCTGGTCACTGGATATAGATGGCTCTGGAGGAGAAAGTGAGGCTGGTAACCTTGCACAGCCCTCCCTCACTCAAATCAAAGTCAACTGCAAGTCATGTCATCATTTTCCTGATGTCATGGTCCTCTTCGAAAACTGACAAACACAAAAACTGAAAGAATGCAAAGACTTCTTAAGTCCAATTTTACTTATCTTTTCTCTGCTAAAGGGAAAAAAATAATTATCAGAACTGGGTAGAATAAAACAAAAAATAGTTAACAAAAAATTGAAATATAAGATAGGTGAGGTGATAGGATGAGAGTCTCTGACTGCTTTCAGAGAATCCAGGTCACCAAAGTCCAGATAACTTGCACATAATCACTGTTAAAACTTGTGGATGCCATTGCTATGTTACTTGTTTGTGTCTTTGAAAAATGAAGAGGAAAGGGGGAAAGTACTTTCAGGACTAGAGATAGGTAAATGTGATCCTTATTTTCAGAAAAAGGGAAATGGGTTGATTTTTTGAAACTATTAGTTTGTGAACTTCTCTGTGATTTGTAACAGAATTGAATGCATTAATAAAGAGATAATTTGTGAGCATTTAGAGGCTTAGCTAGATAATAACATTTGAAAATTACTAGCATGTTTAGGGTAGCTCAGTATGTGACCCATGCAACATGGCAGGCGGAATATATAATACAATCTTCTAATAAATTCATAATACGTCCAGGATGAGGAAAGTGATAGCTCCATTCTCCTCTATCCTGGTTAGCCCAAATTTGAACATCACATTTTAGGAAGGACATTGACAAACTGAATTGCTTCCATAAGAAAGTATGTAGGGTGATGAGATAAATGGAAATCATTCCATAAGAGTAATGATTAAAAGAATGAAGAATATTTAGCATGGAGGAAAAAAAAAAGGTTTGGTGGTGATGGTATTTGAACTGTCCTATTGAAGATAGACTGGTTCCAATTGGCAAAATTAGGAACAGTGGGTTGTATATAGTGGATTGTATAGTCCTATATCATCTCCATGACAGGAACTCTTTAGCTATCTAAAGTTGTCTAAAATTGAATAGGCTACCATAGGAGGTCTCTATTCTTGAAGATTTCCCAGGGGAAGTTTAATGACTATGTATGGATTAGGCAAGGTAACCTCTGAGGTTTGTTCATATCCTAATATGCTATGCTTGGTTCCCACATAATCCCACACAGAAAGAGTAGTGTAGAGTTTATCCAAGTGAATTAGGTACCTTCTGTTTCCAACAATGGCCATTAATTCCATTTTCTTTGGTCAAAAGTAGCACAATAACTTAATTCCTGACACTTTCTATCTGCTTTACCCTCACTTGATATTTTAGCCAGGAGGTTCACAGGTCATACACTCATATCAAATATAATGTATTTTTAGAGATTTTCCATGAATTCTAATCAGCCAATACCCTAAGCATTTTTAATATTTGATGAAAAAAGTAAGCTTAGTCATTGAAAAAAAATAAAGACATAGTTAATATAAATGAAACAGCATGTATTATATTGTGTCCAATCTTATCCTTCACTAAAAAGCAACCAAACGTCTTTGGATGGGAAAGCTGTAGTTCACAGAGAAGGAAAACTAACATACTTTATGATGTTGAAAGCATTTTGTATAAATCAAAGTTTACAGAATGCTATTATTTCTATCCTTGGCCAAAAGGATAAAATAAATTTGCAAAAAATTGTAGGGGTATCATAAATAATCAGGGAAATGGATTTTTCCCTTGTTTTACTTTCTCTTCCTCTTGCGATGTTACCTTGTTTCATTATAAGCAAATAGGACTTAGAGATATTAATGTGAATCTGGAGACTATGTCATTGTGAATGTGTTATAATGTTAATTAGTTTATGTGAATTGTCCTTGTCCATAAGACTTTGTTCGCTTTGGAGTGCCTTGTGCCATCAATTATTATGGTTGTAAGAGGTAGAAAAGTCATGTTAGTTCCTCAAGTTTGGGAGCACTATAATAATTATACCTTTCGAGGAAGAGAAGCTGCCAGTTTTCGTTTTAAAAATGATTTTTCATAACAGATTTGTCTGTCTTAGATTGTCAATTTCACTCCTTAGTTCTTTCTCTTCTGTTTGTGCTCTTTTTTTCTGAAAGAATCATTGGATTCAGAGCCATTCATCATTCACTTTTTGTCATTATTGATCTAGAACTATAGGGAGCTAACGTGTCCATCATCCAACTGAATTATGTTATTGCCTGGTACATAGTCAGAAATTGATGAATAATTATCATACTAATCATAACTAGCATTTATATAGAGCCTTAAAGTTTACAATGTGGTTTACATATGTTAATTTATTTTACTCTCATAACAACCCTGTCAGGTACTTTTATTAACCCCATTTTACAGTAGAGGGAACTGAGATACAGAGAAGTTAAAGGATTTACCCAAGGTCACAGAGATTTTAAATGCCTGACTCCAGTTCCTATGCTCTATTTACTATTTCACCTAGCTGGCTAATAATAAAGTGTTGATTGATTGATCTTCCTTGTGGCTTTTTCATTTGTATCAATGGCATTGCTACCTTCTCAGTACTTGGGTTTATAACCTTACAATGAGTCCTAATCCATCCCTGCCCCTTATCATCCACTCTGCCTGGCTTCTACTCACTTGTTAATTCTTATTTATTTTACCTCCACATTACCATGTTCCTAGTACAAGACTTGACTACCTCACATCTCAATTACTATGATACCTGTCTTTTTGGTCTCCATAATTGCATTATTTCCTCTCACCAATCTATTCTTCACCCTTCAATGTATTGGGAAATGGAGTGAAATAAGCATTTATTAAGAACTTGCCCTATGCCAGACGCTGTGCTAAGAATTTCACAAATACTACCTCATTTGATCCTCACAACAATCCTGGGGGGTAGGTGCTGTTAATATTGTCCCCAATTTATAGTTAAGAAAACTAAGGCAGACAGAGGGTAAGTGATTTGCCCAGGGACACACAGCCATTAAATATCTAGGTGACTTTAACCCAAGTATTACTACTTCTAGGCTAAGTGTTCTATCCACTGCATCATCTAGTTGGCAATACATCTAGTGATAAAGATCATAACCTTAATATACTCCAAAGCATCTGTAGTCTCATTGATTCAAAAGGTCCTCCAACAATGGAGATTCAAATTTGTGGTTGTCTATATCATGGGTCTATTGAAATCCATCTGTAACTTACTAAATGTTCAGGAATTACTGTGGCTGTGACAATCACCACCTTGTAGTCAACTTAGTGAACCTTTACCCTTTACACTTCTGCCAAAATAAATTTTCTAATACACAGTTCTGATGATGTAATTCTCCTTTTCAAAAACCTTCAGTGGCTCTCCATTGATTATAAGATAAAATATAAATACCTTAGCCTGGTAGTTAAAGCCCTCTACTACCTCATCCCAGGCTAATTTTCTATTTTATTTCATACTACTGTAATTAGCCTTCTCACGGTGTACATTCTTTTCAACTTGCATTGCCATATTGCCATCTTTATCTAATCTTGTCCTGCACTTTTCACCTTCTTTGTATTCATGTCTCTGGCCGTTATGCCTTGAAGACACTCTTCTCATTTCATATTTTGAAGTATTTTTCTTTAGCTGCTATTTCCTTGGTGAAACATCCTCTAATCCTCACATGTGAAATAGATCTGATCCTTTTCAGAAAAGTCAGTTTGCTTTGATACCATCATTATTCTCTATATTTCATCATCAATCACTTTTCCACTAGTGCACCTTCTCTTCTTCCCACCATATGCTCTTTCTTTTGTCCCTCCCAGAAAAAAATAAGGGCATGTTTTCTGAATCTCTACTTTGGTCTTATCCCCTTCTATTTTGTATAGTACTTATTTGTGCACATATCATAGTCCCTCCATTAGAATTTAAGTCCCTTGAAGGTAGGAACGCTGTCATTGTCCATCTTGGTATTCCCTAGTCCCTTGTATAAAGATTCTCAATAAATGAAGACATGCCTACATTCTACACTCTCCTAGTATTGGCCTCTACAGTGTGTAACACTTTGCATACACTTTCAAAGAAAAGATTTTAATTGGAAAATGAAAATATGTGTAGTGATGGAAAATGTGTTGTATTCAGGAATGAAAAGAAAAGGATATTTTGAGAGAAGTCAGTTTGCTTTGATTCTGTCGTCATCCATTATATTTTATCATCAATCACTTTTTGACTAAAGTTCCTTTTCTCTTTCCCACTGTATGTGCAGACATTCTTTTGTCCCACAATAAATAAATAAATAAATAGCCCAACTTCTTTTCCCTCTTTAACTCCAAGTTTCCATTTTATCTTTATCCTTTTCTATCATATAAAATTTCTAGAAAGAATAGTCTGTTTTATCTGCCATTTATATACATAACTAATCATTCCTAGTAGATTATAAACTCTTTCAGGGGCAGGAATTAGCTCTAATCTATCTTTGTATCTCCCCCAGAAGCAAATCTTAAATTAATTCTAGGTGGTGCCTACACTTAATTGTAACGTGAACATTACATTTGTTGCTCCTGACACAGTACTTTCTGAATAGTGGGAGATCAAATACTTGTTGATTTGCTGTTTAATATATAAGGGAATATGAAGTGGGGGTGGTAGACTCCAGACCCCTGTAAATGGATTAGCTGTAGACTTTTCATGAACACCTCAGGAAGTTAATATTTAATCCTTAGCTAAGGACTGCATGGTTGTTCCTTTGCCTTACTGAACAAGAGTTGGAATGATGATATTAAAGGATAGTTTGAGGATTACTGTCAGGGATAAAGAAATTCAAACTGTTTGTGATAACTTTCAGGCTGATAAATATCTTCTTTCCTTTTATGGTATGCCTAGTAAGTTCAGGGAGAACAGCTTGACATATTCAATATGACTTTGTTGTCAGATATAATCCAAAGTTAAGTGAAGATATATACCATGGGTATTAGAGATCAATTGGAAAATGAAAAGTGGCAGCAGGATTTGGTAAGATGCAACAGAATAAGGTCTTAAGAAGTGGGGAGATGTTTTAACTCCTGCCTTTGATGTTCTTTTTGATGCCTAGTGAGTCATTTCACACTTCAACCCCCAGTTTTCTCATCATGTGATAAATTCAGTGACTGCTTCTATAAATCTATTACAAAGTCCTTTATAATTGTAAATAAAAAATTAGAGAAGCACTACCAATAATAATGCAAATTGAATTAAACTATAGCATTTGAAATACCTGCTATGTGCAATATATTATGGATTAAAAAACAGAACTCAACAACCCCTTCCTTTAAGGAGCTGACAATAGAAGGAATACATCGTGTAAAGAGACATGTACATACAAGGTAATTTCAGGAGGGAGAGAGAACATTAACAATGTGGGGCTGAGGAAACAATCATGTAAAGGAGATGACGGCTGAACTGAACCTTGAAAGAAGGAGTCTTTTGTTGGGGGTCAGGGAGAAGGAGCATATTTTGGTTTTTGAATGTTTGGGGTTTTTTTCCCCTTTTCTCCTCCCCAGAGGAGGAGCCAAGGATACAGTGGCTAATGTGATTCTTAATGTATTACCATGGGACTTGGGCTAAGCAGCAGTTAAAAAAAATCTACTGTACAATTCATGGGATTAACCACCTTAAGCAAATGAAATCTAATTTAATTGAGGACTTGCTAATTTCCAAGTGTTAAGCATTTTACGTTAAACAATATAAAATACCTAAATAACCCCATCTCAGAAAAAGAAATTGAGCAAGCCATCAGTGAACTCCCTAGGAAAAAATCTCCAGGGCCAGATGGATGGTTTTACATGTGAATTTTATCAAACATTTAAAGAACAACTAATTCCAATACTTTTAGTATTGGAGTCATTTATAGACTATTTAAGAAAATAGGCAAAGGAGTCCTACCAAATTCTTTTTGTGACACAAATATGGTACTAATACCTAAACCAGGAAGAGTAAAAACAGAGAAAGAAAATTATAAACTGATTTCCCTAATGAATATTGATGCAAAAATTTTAAATAAAATATTAGCAAAAAGATTGCAGCAACTTATCATCAGAATAATACACTATAACCAGTTAGGATTTATTCCAGGAATGCAAGGCTGGTTCAGTATTAGGAAAACTATAAGCATAATTGATGATATCAACAACAAAACTAGCTGAAATCATATGATTATCTCAACAGATGCAGAAAAGGCTTTTGACAAAATACAACACCCATTCCTATTAAAAACACTAGAAAGCAAAGGAATAAATGGAGTCTTCCTTAAAATTATAAGTAGCATCTACCTAAAACCATCACCAAGCGTTATATGTAATGGGGATAAGCTAGATGCATTGCCAATAAGATGAGGGGTGAAACAAGAATGTCCATTATCATCCCTATTATTCAATTTGGTACTAGACATGTTAGCTCTAGCAATAAGAGAAGAAAAAAAAATTGAAGGAATTAGAAAAGGCAAAGAAGAAACTAAGTTATCACTCTTTGCATGACTTACTTAAAGAATCCTAGAGAATCAAGTAAAAAACTACTTGTAATAATAAATGACTTTAGCAAAGTTGCAGGATATAAAATAAGTCCACATAAATCCTCCGCATTCCTATACATTATTAACAAAGCCAAACAGCAAGAGACAGAGAAATTCCATTTAAAGTCACTGTAGACACTATAAAATGTTTGGTAGTCTACCTGCCAAGACAAACCCAGGACCTATATGAACACAATTACAAAACAGTTTTCACACAAAAAAGTCTAAATAAATGGAAAAACATCAGTTGCTCATGGTTAGGCAGAGCTAATATAATAAAAATGACGATTTTACCTAAATTAATTTATTTATTCAGTGCCATACCATTCAAACTACCAAAAATTATTATACAGAGCTAGATGAAATAATAACCAAATTCATCTGGAAGAACAAGAGGTCCAAAATATCAATGGAATTAATGAACAGAAATGCTAGGGAAGGTACCCTAGCCATACCAGATATTAAACTGTATTATAAAGAAGCAATCATCAAAACTACTTGGTACTGGTTAAGAAACAGAGTGGTGGATCAGTGGAATTGGTTAGGTACACAAGATGCAGTAGCCAATGAGTGTAGCAATCTACTCTTTGATAAACCCAAAGAATCCAACTTCTGAGTTAAGAATTAACTATTTCACAAAAACTGCTGGGAAAATTGGAAAACAGTATAGCAAAAACTGGGCAAAGACCAATATCTTATACAGTATGCCAAAATAAAGTCAAAATGGGTTCATGATTAGGAATAAAGGCTGATATTATAAGCAATTTGGGAGGGCAAGGAATAGTTTACCTGTCAGATTTATGGAGAAGGGAAGAATTCATGACCCAACAAGAGATAGAGAGCATTACAAAATGCAAAATGATTAATTTTGATTATGTTAAATTGAAAACTTTTTGTACAAAGGAAGCCAATGCAACAAAGATAAGGAGGAAGAAGAAAATTGGGAATCTTTTTAACCAGTGTCTCTGATAAAGGCCTCATATCTAAAATATACAGGGAACTGAACCAAATTTATAAGAATACAAGTCATTCCCCAGTTGAAAAAAGGTCAAAAGATATGAACAGGCAGTTTTCAGAGGAAGATATTAAAGATATCTATAGTCATATGAAATAATGCTCTAAATGACTATTGATTAGATAAATGCAAATCAAAACAACTCTTATGTACCACATCTCTGCTGTCAGATTGGCTAAAATGACAAAATAGGAAAATGATAAATGCTGGAGAGGATGTGGGAAAATTGGAACATGGTTACATTGTTGGTGGACTTGTAAACTGATCCAGCCATCCTGGAGAGCAATTTCAAATCATGCCTAAAGAGCTATAAAAATGTGCATACCCTTTGACCCAGCAATACCACTTCTAAGGCTATATCCCAAAGAGATCACACAAGTGGGAAATGGACCAGTATGCACAAAAATATTTATAGCAGCTCTTTTTGTGTTGGCAAAGAATTAGAAATCAAGGGGATGCCTATCAATTGGAGAATGGCTAAACACATTGTGGTATATGAATGTAATGGAATACTATTGTGTTATAAGAAATGAGGAGCAGATGGGCTTCATCATAACATGGAAAGACATATTTGAACTGATGCTGAGTGAGAGGAGCAGAACCAGGGGATCATTATACACGATTACACACACACACGAGATATGTAAGGACTAACTTTGATAGACTTGGCTCCTCTCGTTAACACAAGGTTCAAAGACAGCTCCAAAAGACTCATGATGGAAAAAGCTATGCACATCCAGAGAAAGAATTATGGAGTCTGAATGCATACTGAGGCAAACTATTTGCTCTCTTTTTTTTTCCTTCTCTTTTGGTTTCATTTCTTCTTTTTCATGATTCATTTCATTGGTTATAATTCTTCTTTACAGCTGGATTGTTATGTAAATAAGTTCAATGTGAAGGTGTATGTCTTGGGGGAGAAAGGAGAGGAGAGGGAGGAAGATAAAATTTGGAACCCAAAAGCTATGGAACTGAATGTTGTAAACTAAAAATAAAAAAATAAATTTATTAAAAGAACAATAGTAATTTTTTTAAATAAATCAATAAATAGGATAGGGCTAAGCACAAATCTTTGGGTCACTCCACTGGAGACTAAGTTGTCATCAATCCTAATTAAGACCTTTGGGTCTATACCGCCATGTAGTTGGCTGAGGTATAGAGAATACCTACGTTAGGGGGATTTATGGTGTTGATGATCTGGGAGGTCAGGGTGTTCAAAGGCACATTACCATACTTTTGAGGTTCCCAAATATTAGGGAAGTGGTAAAGGTACAGACAAATTATGTAAGCCAGAATCTGAGTTCCTTTAGAAAAGAGGAAGCAACAATTTTGAATCCCCCTAATATGGCTGAAAAATGACTGAACAGCAGCAATAAAACTATACTAAAATTTAGTTGATGTATCTATCTTTTCCACAAGATTAGCATTAAGAAAAATCTCCATCAGATGCTTCATTTCTTTTCTGAAAGTTCACTCACAAGGTTATTATTGAAAATTTCAAGGGACTGAGTTAAAATTCTAGATTCAGATATTTATTAGATGGAAATAAGCCCCACAAGGTTTCACTGTATCTCCAACTATTTTTGAGGTTCACAGTTGTCCGTAAAGCAAGGATAGTGACTTTTAATTTTTTAAGTTTTCTAAGGGTTTTTACTGTTAGAAAAGAAAAGATAAGGTATTTTAAATGTTCCCTCCATTTCTTGTCAATCTTTCTTTTTCTTTTTTTTTTATTTCACTCAGCGCCTTTAAGGAAAATTATAATCTCATGCAGATGCCAATTTTTGTTCATTAAGAATGAAAATAATAAGTCTTTCTATGTGTCGACCTGAAAGTTTGGTGAAAGGAGGCAAACAGGCTAGGTCATATGTAAATTCATATTGTTTATTCTCGTAAAACTAGCAGACACATACACGTATGGAGCCAGGCAAAATCTGACCATCTGAACAAAAGAATGAGAAGGCTTAAATACATTTTTAGTCCCAACTCAGCATGTCTGTGTTACTCAATTTTATGATCTCCATGTATGTTTAACCATGATACAAGAAAAAGACTTCTCTTAATTGAATAGGTTGTAAATACAATAGGGTAAGAGAAGTGACAGTGTCAATTGAAATTACAACCCAGGATCTCTGTGTTTAATTTACCATTAACATGCCATAACATAGCATATGTCCATAAAATATTAATGTTGAGGATTGGGGGAGACAAAGCCCAGGAATCCCAAGACTTGAGTTCCCAGACAGGGTAATTGAGGGGGAGTACCCCGAAGGACCCGAGTACTGGAGAAGGTTGGGCCATCTGGAATGAATTCACAATCTCGAGCATTCTTTATGTCAAGGTGGCAAAGATTTATTATGCTTTACAGAGGGCAAGAGTTCTTAGGGAACCTGTAAGCTTAGAGGGATGCAGTTAATGTTTATATGTGATATTTTGGGGTAACACCTGTGCCAAGTGTGTTAATTAGGTGTTTTGGGGTGGGATTGGGGAGTGGTTAAGGGGTGGTCAGTTCTTAAGGGAACATGCACTTTTTGTATCTACTGAGCAGGTATCTTACCCAGACTTCACTGGGAAGTAGCCCAAGGGGGGGAGCTACAAGGAGGTGTGGTTTTGACCATGAAACTTCACTAAGTCAATTAACAGTCAGGACTGACTGGAAATATCCAGGTTTCTTCCATCAACATCTTGTTAGACAAGATGAATGTAAAGGAGTATACATATGTTTGGATCTAGCATGTACATGATAGGCCAATGAGTAGTGAATATCTTTATGACCCAGTACATGGCCAGTTCAGCATGTTCACAGGGGGTCAGACCAACAAATTCTATAGGTACATCTGTCCACTGTATCAGGAGGAGAGATAAGTATTTTGCTAGGGCATGCTGTCCTGTTTTGCTAAAGAGAAACTGCTAGGGATAGTGTTTTGATGCTAGGGAGAGATGTGATTTTGGAACTGGATGTGATTTTGGAAGTGGGATGAGGCACAGGCATCCAAGCAGAGGCTAAGGAGAAATATTAGAATTAGGGTCCAAGCACAAGCACCCAAGCACCTCCATCGTTAAGATAAGAAAATGTCACATTGTTCAAGAGTGTCTCAGGTTAAGGGCTCATCCTTAATGGATGAGGAAAGAATTCTCTTCAGTCACCCATCTGAGCTTGTTGACATAGAAAGAGGTATTCTCTAAGTAAACTCAGAGAACAAAGAGGCTTAGGCCCAGTCTCTTCTTCTGGTTGATTATAATTTCAGGTTCTGGCCCTTATTGAAGTTACTAAATTGATATAAAATGATTATCATATGGAAATACAATTTCAAATAAGGTTACCTATCTACGTTCTAGAAAGGAAAGCAGTCTCCTATGCTAGGTATCTGCCTGTGGGTCTAATGATCACAAAGCAAAATCAGGACCAATCCAACTGGGGTGGAATGGGAAATCACTCTCAAAGAAAAACCAAGAAAAATATTTGAGAGGGATTGAGGAGGATATGAAATAGAAGATAATGAGGTTTCTGAAACTAGGACAATGGCAGAGGGGTGCAAGGAAGAGGATCTCCTACAAGGGGTTGCTTTTTTTTTCCATTCTTTGCTCACAGTGAAACAAGTCTTGCCTATCACTGCCCAATACCACAGGAAGAGGCAAACTTGAAAGAATAAGAAAGGGCACAAAATAAAGTTGTCATTGTTCCTTATGAGACAGTCATTATTAGCCAAATCCTTTGCTTTTCTCTGTGTACCTAAGGTTTCAAGTGACTCACCACAGAGCCCTCCACATGAAGAGACTTCTGCAGAAACATCTTAAACATTAGGGAGGAAAACAAACAAACATAGACTGGCAGGTAGAGAGAACTCCAAACAACAAACTCTCCACCTCCCTAACCCTCAATGCTCTGCTGAAAGGAAAAAACTCACAATCTTCCCCTGCTTTCATGAAAAATAGCTCTAAAATGGTTATAGACAAACACTAATCCAGAAGTTCTGATTCCCATTGTTTTATTTTGGCCTCCTTCTTGTTCTCATTTCTTATAATGTCTCAGAATAGAAAGAAAACACTGGGGAAATCCTCAGGAGTATTGCCTGAAATCTCTACTTGTTGGCTCAGCTGCCAGAATTTGCATAATGAGTTAATGTTCTCTGCTAGATCTGTTACCATGGACTCTCATCCTGAACGGTTCCTGGCTTGAGGAGAGAAAAAGGGGCATTTTGTCAATAGGGATTAGGTGCTCTCAATTGTTGATGAATGTGATTTTGCTAAAATCCTCTTCCTTAAAGAATCTACTCTCACGTTCTTGCCCCCTCAATGGGACACTGTGTGCTGGGTCTCTGCCTCAACTCTTTCTCTTTGGAGTTGTCTTATATTTTAATTTTTGAAGATTGCAAAAAGTTAATGTTCATTGCTATCATTAGGTCTGGTGTTTTAAAGAGTATTTTGCATTCCAAAGTGTAAGGTCTGCTTCTGATTTAGATTTTTTTTGCTTTTTCCCTTACCCCACCTTTTTTCATCTTAATTGGCTGTTGAATAAATTATCTTATAATTGTGTTAGATTTGTAATCCTATTGCTCGTAGAATTTTTGTGCAAGAGGCTACTTCTCCAGAGTGGATCATCTCTTTCTTCTTTAGAATTCAGAGTTTATGTTGCTCTGATTAACAAGGCTAATTTTATATTTAAAAGTCACTACATATAACCCATAGAGGAAGCTTTTAATTTCACTTTGTTTTCCATAGTTTCCAATTTTTTAATAAGTGAAAATTATGCCAGAGGTTTCTCTGGTGAAATTTTCTTTTTGAAAAAAGTCAAAAGTTAGAGTAAGTCTGTCATTTATCTTAGTTTGCAGACTTTAAAGAAATAGATATTCCATACTTCATGAGGTTTAACCTCTGATGTATTCTTTACTGAGGCATAATTCAGGTTAGTTATTAGTTTATGCTCTGTAATAATTACATTTCCATTTTATCTAATGTTTTGAAAAGAAATACAATGCAATTTCCATTACAAGTAGCTGAGTTTTTTATCGGTAAACAATAGCTCAGGTGAGTATAAGTGGCTTCTACATTCTACTTTTTTTTCTTTATACATTTTATTTAATATTGTAGTTTTCAACATTGATTTCCACAAGATTTTGAGTTACAAATTTTCTCCCCATTTCTACCCTCTCCCCACTCCAAGATGGCATATATTCTGATTGCCCTGTTCCCCAGTCAGCCCTCCCTTCTGTCACCCCGCTCCCTCTCCTGTCCCTTTCCCCTTACTTTCTTGTATGGCAGGATAGATTTCTATGCCCCATTCCCTATATATCTTGTTTCCCAGCTGCATGCAAAAAAACAAAAATTTAAAACTTTGAGTTCCAAATTCTCTCCCATCTTCCCTTCCCACCCTCCCTTCCTTGGAAGGCAAGCCATTCAACATAGATCACATATGTATCATTATGCAAAACACTTCCACAATGCTCATGTTGTGAAAGGCTAGCTGTATTTCCTTCCATCCTATCCTGTCCCCCATTATTCAATTTTCTCCCTTGACCTTGTCCCTTTTCAAATGTGTTTGCTTTTGATTACCTCCTCCCCTATCTGCCTTCCCTTCTATCATCCCCCTTTTTTTATCCCCTTCCCCTTACTTTCCTGTGGAATAAGATACCCAATTGAGTGTATATGTTATTCCCTCCTCAAGTTGAATCCAATGAAAGATTCTCTCATTCCCCCTCACCTGCCCCCTCTTTCCTTCCAACAGAGCTGTTTTTTCTTGCCACTTTTATGTGAGATAATTTACCCCATTCTATCTCTCCCTTTCTCCCTCTCTCAATATATTCCTCTCTAACCTCCTAAATTTATTTCATTTTTTTAGATACCATCCCTTCATATTCAACTCATCCTGTGACCTCTGTCTGTATTTCCTTCAACTCCCCTAACACTGAGAAAGGTCTCATGAATTACACACATTGTCTTTCCATGTAGGAATGTAAACATAATAGTTCAACTTTAGTAAGTCTCATATGAATTCTCTTTCTTGTTTACCTTTTCATGTTTCTCTTGGTTCTTGTATTTGAAAGTCAAATTTTCTATTCACCTCTGGTCTTTTCATTGAGACAGCTTGAAAGTCCTATATTTTATTGAAAGTCCATATTTTGTCTTGGAGAATTGTACTCAGTTTTGCTGGGTAGGTGATTCTTGGTTTTAATCCTAGCTCCTTTGACCTCTGGAATATCATATTGCAAGCCCTTCAATCCCTTAATGTGGAAGCTTGCAGATCTTGTATTATTCTGATTGTGTTTCCACAATAATCAAATTGTTTCTTTCTGGCTGCTTGCAGTATTTTCTCCTTGACCTGGGAACTCTGGAATTTGGTGACAATATTCCTAGGAGTTTTCTTTTGGGATCTTTTTCAAGAGGTGATCAGTGGATTCTTTCAATTTCTATTTTACCATCTGGTTCTGGAGTATCAGGGCAGTTTTCCTTGATAATTTCTTGAAAGATGAGGTCTAGGCTCTTTTTTGGATCATGGCTTTCAGGTAGTCCAATAATTTTTAAATTATCTCTCCTGGATCTATTCTCCAGGTCAGTGGTTTTTCCAATGAGATATTTCACATTGTCTTCCATTTTTTCATTCATTTGGTTCTGTCTTATAATATTTTGATTTCTTACAAAGTTATTAGCTTCCACTTGCTCCAATCTAATTTTTAAGGTGGTATTTTCTTTGGTGGTCTTTTGGACCTCCTTTTCCATTTGACTTATTCTGCCTTTCAAGGCATTCTTCTCCTCATTGGCTTTTTGGAGCTCTTTTGCCATTTGGGTTAGTCTATTCTTTAAGGTATTATTTTCTTCAGTATTTTTTGGGTTTCCTTTAGCAAGTCATTGACTTGTTTTTCATGGTTTTCTCACATCACTTTCATTTCTCTTCCCAATTTTCCCTCTACTTTTCTTACTTGCTTTTCCAAATGTTTTTTGAACTCTTCCATGGCCTGATCCCAATTCATATCTTTCTTGGAGGCTTTCAATGTAGGCTCTTTGACTTTGTTGATTTCTTCTGTCTGTATGATTTGATCTTCTTTGTCACCAAAAAGGAATATAGAGTTTGAGTTTGAGTCTAGGTTTGAGTCTGAGTTTGTTTTCGCTGCCTGTTCATGTTCCCAGCCAACTACTTGACCCTTGAAATTTTTGTCAGGATATGACTGCTTGTAGAGTAGAGAGTACTTTGTCCCAAGCTTTAGGATCCAAGCACTGCTGTTTTCAGAACTACTTCTACTCCACCATCACCCCAAGCTCTCTCACAGCAGCGCTACTCCTCCCCCAAGAACTGCCAAGCAGGACCGTGACCTAGACCCAAGCAGGGCACAGCAAGAGAATCTGCCTTTGTGCCCACAAAGGGCTGCTTGCATTCCCGCTCTGATCTGCTGCTAGATTCCTCCCACTGTGTGAGCCAGGGACTAGGAAAGCAGCTGAGTCTGGCACTCTGGAGGCAGCCTCAGGAGCTTCCTGCTGCTGCTACCTCCATGCTGTAAGACCTCCTCCACCCCCAGAGCTGGCTGCCAGAGTGCTCTGAACTCAATTCCGCAGTTTCCCCCAATGTGCATTGAAAAGTCTAGTAACTGCCACAGCTCACTGTTTCATGGCCCCAAGGCCTCTTTTGGCTGGCTGGCTCTAGGTCTGGTCTGTCCTGGCTTGGCCCATGCTGGGCTGCCCTCTGCTCTCAGCCCTGTGCGATAGCCCTGGCTACCATCCAGGCTCTCCTGGACTGGAGATTTGTTTCCTTCTGCTATTTCATGGGTTCTGTAGCTCTAGAATTTGTTCAGAGCCATTTTTTACAGGTGTTTGGAGGGATTTGGGGGAGAATTTAAGCAAGTCCCTGCTTTCCTGCTGCCATCTTGGCTCCACCCCCTCTACATTCTACTTTACTACTAATAATGCATAATGGTTATAGGTCGCTTAATAAACCTCCAGACTCTATTTTCTTCTACTCTTATCCTTCCACACTCAGAACTGGAAGTAAAAGCTGGGAGTCTAAGAAAGGCTGAAGGCTTACATGTTTGGAATGGGGACTGGGCTTGTAGTGATAAAGAGTACAGAAAACATAAAAGTCAGAACAAAAAAAAATAGAATGTAAGAAGTGAAATGTAAGCATATTGAGGGCAATATTTTTTTTTCTTTTCCTTTTTTTTGTCTCTGTGTCCCCAGGCTAGCAAAATACCCTGAACATGATTATCACTAGATACATATATGCTTCTGTGTGTGTGTGTGTGTGTGTGTGTGTGTGTGTGTGTGTGTGTGTGTTTCCTTCTTGGAAATTAAATAGGACATGATTTTGAGGATGATTAACATGATGGAACCACATAATGAAAATAAATAAGACATAATGATATATGAATTTGAGGAAATTTCTTTGGTATTTTTATGAACCATTTTATTTCCTTGGATTTTATTATTAACTTAATGAGGTTTTATGATTTATGCACAAACCAGAGGGTAGATATGATACAAACTACATCAGCATTTGCACATCAATGTTGTTTGCTTAAAGCAGTGTTTTGATTATGTCCATTTCTCTGAACAATTGATTGCTGGGTATTTCTCTTTTAAAAAAAAATCAAAGAAATAAATTGCATAAAGAATGAAATCTTTTTTCTTTAAATCATGCAACCAATAAAACGCATATGAAAATACAGTGGAAAATGATAGGGATAAAAAAGGCTCAGAAGTCAATTTACTGAATGCAATTTGTTTAAATGAAATTTCACCTGGTGTATAAAACCCTGGGAAAGCAGGCATATCAGAATTTCATGAGACTAAATTTGCAAATTAACTCCACTTTTTCAGTTTCCTGGAAGATTATTTTAACTTGCTGAAATTAGACGTTAACAAAGATGTCCATTCAATGTGAAACCTTATCTTAAGATATCATTTTTCTTCATATTTAAAGACAAACCTACTTGTGGTGGTCATGATGTCTCAAACAGAATCTCAGAAAAAAACTAAACAAACAAACAAACAAAAAACCTCACCTCATTTGCCAGCAGCAGAATAGGTTGTTCTTTCCATCTGTAGTCACTGTTTCTGGAACTACTGGGGCGGGGTGGGGGTGCAGGAAATAGTTCCTGAACATACTCATTCCCCAAATTTCTTGACTCAAAAGAACTCTATTCTTTAATGAGGTTTCATTGTGGTCATCCTAAAATCATGGTATCTTATTGAAGTTATGCATTAACCAATTTATTTTTTCTGCCTTCTCAGCTTTGGGTTTTCTTCAATTTGCCATTTTTTACCTCTTTTGGAGCATGCAAGAGATGAATTCTCATTCATTTACCTCTTTCAGCCTTACTGGGTTTTGGTTTTTAGGTTTGTTTGTTTTTATTATGCATTGAAACTGACATTCTAATATCCAATATGCTATAAAGCAAAAATTACATATATTTTTGACTTTGTGAGACCTTTCAGAACTGCTTAAAAATTTTTTACTCATTCTCCACTTCTTAAAATTCCCCCATTCTTCTACCTCCTATCATCCCTCTTAGCTGTTCTACATGCTCCTTCTAGCATTTACCACTCTTATCAATGTCAGTATTCTTAGGCATCTCATTATACTGATAATCCTCATACTACTACCTCATTTTCCATCCCATAATTAGTAATAGTGCTTTAAACAGAAGTTAGAGGAATTTTGTTTGTAGCTTAGGATATAATTCTGAGACTGAATGTATATTAACCACTCAGCTAGGCTACCAAGACTATAATAAGAAAGGAAATTCTACTTACTGCTTCATGGGACCAATAATAGATTATTAATTGCTAACATCACAGGAACATCTAGTTTTCTAATCCTGATATCATTTATTTTTCTCAATGATGTTTCTATTTGTCCTGTTTCAGTGATTAATCAGTCTATATGGCTCCATTCCATTGATGAAATAAGACACAGTACAGACCTTTTGCCATTTCAAAAATGGAACTTAGTCACTTTTAGGAAAATGTTATATTAATTTATAATTGTCTCATTAATTTTTTCATGTGTGTGCATTCACTTCTATAAATAATAATCAAAACAATGTGAAATTCATTGCAGTGCAAGCACCAAGTCAATGTAAAGTCATGATCTTGAATAAATTTGAGTTTTGATTGAGTTTAATTTGGTACTTAAATTTATGATCTTGTATGGGTTGCATATCAAAACTCATATATGCCTTCTAAAGCTTTGTGACTTTTAAATGAATGAATGAATAAATGAATGCTAAAATTATTTATTAAATATTTAATATGTGCTGAGTACTGGGGATACATGTACCATCAAGCAAGATTGTCTCTGCCCTTAAAGACCTTACATTTTAACAGGAGAAGATAACACATAAAAGGAAAATAGAAAGCTAATTCCTTCCCATATTACTTTGTATTTAACTGCTTTATATGTATGTAAATTTGTTAATTTTATGCCTACAGTCCTATTGGTAATTAAGGTGGGACTTTTTTAATGTTTTAGAATGCTAAATTAATTAAGTGCATTTGATTAAATCTTACTAGCTACAAAGCTCTAGGCACACACCCTTTTGCTAACTAGGTGTAAAGCCCCAAGCTATACTCTTTTGCTGATTAGGTGTGAAGCCTTCAAGCCCTAAAGAGAATATAAACACTCAGAAGTTAGCATTTTGTCTGGGGCTCACTCATGGAGGAGTGTTGATGTAGAGACTCTGGGCAGCCATTGTTAAGAGCCCCCTGGCTTTGAAGAAACCCAAATGTTTTGTTTGGGTGTTCTCAGTCACTGAAATTGTGGTGAGTAACTCTGGGCAAGTGGTTGTAACTGCCCCCCACTCCCAGGCTTTGCTCACCCAGATGTTGGTTTGTATTTGATCTGTTTATAACGTATGTTTGTAATTTGTTTGTATTTGCTCTGAAGTTCAGGTTGCAGGCTTTTCCTCCTGAACTAAGTGAATAATATTTGTATATTTGATTAAACTGAGATTGTTAGCCCCATAAAGTTACTTTCCTTAGTGAACCTGTGCTAACAACTCTTGTTGCTGGTCTTGTTGGGTCTTACACCCCACAACAGCTTCTAACCCAATTGTTGTTACAACAATGTATATTTTTCATAAGTACTTGTATCCCCCATTAGTATGTAAGCACATTGCAAATAGGGATTATTTCATTATTCATACTTGGGTTCCCAGTACCTGGCAAATAGAAAATGCTTAAGTACTATGTGACTTTAATAAAGCAGGAGGAAAAGGGACCTTGAGGACAGAGAGAGTGTATTTTTTTTTTGTATCATATTGCTCAGCAGAAAAGTGACATGAAGAGCTACTTCCATATCCTCCCATATATTCTCCAAAGATGATCTATACTGTTGTATTATGCTCTGTGCTTTCCTCTGAATCTATTGATTACATGAATGGCAATTGATAAAAGAGACTATCCATGAGCTATCCTTTGTTGTTACTACATGACCAGTTCAGCAAGATTTGATTGAACTATTCCTATAAAATATTCAATACAATGAATTCTGCTGTGATTCATTTTCCCCTTGTATTGTCAGGAAAGAATCATTATCAATATTAAATTAACATGCATGAGAAGAGTTTAGGTAACTTTAATATTCCTCAGAAGGAAACAACTGAACAGATCATGAAAACTCAGAAGAGGAAAGTAGTTTTATGTCCTTTGATGCTGCTCACTGAATCATTTGAGCTACCAGGGACAATTCTTGTATTCTGGGCTTTCATTGAAAAAGTTGCATACATTTGAATATTTCTAGGAGAGGAAGATAAAAATGAGACCCTGTGATTGATTGTAATTGACAGTTTTAAATGGTGTTACTCCCTTGGCCTTCTTCTGGTTAAGACACAAAATGAGAGACAGAAAGATTCCTATTGAACTGATTTGATTTTGTCATCTCTACAGGTAGAACATATTTAGTATCTCAGATCTTTTAAGAGGAGAAGGCAGTCACTCCCAAGTGACTGATATAATCTCAATCATCTCTGAGCTTCTTTCTATCTCACAAGGATCAGAGGGTTGAACAGGTTTTCATGATGTAGACAGGTGAAAAATATAAGATGGCAGAAGATGTCAAGTCTTAGTAGACAGGCAGATATTAGCGTTCAATTTCTAGACCAAGTGTGTCACCCCTCAAAAGAAATTTGGTCAACACATTTTAAAGTAAATTGGAATTTCAAGCTCATGTCCTATATTCCTTACTATGATTTTTGTTCATCTTGAGTTTTCCTCTTTGTGCAGCCCTGCTTTTATTATTCCAGATACAACCTCAAAAAGAGTGGCCAATGTTGCATCCAGCACTTGGCAACATATTTTTATACTATAGATTTTTAATACTTTTCATTTTCCCCCAAACTTCATGATTATATGAAGTGAGATGGGAAAGATAGGATATATTGATAAACAAGTTTCTGGCTAGCAATTATAGACATGAGGGTTATAATGGTAGAAAGAGAGGAAGGAAGGAAGGAAGAAAAGAAGGAAGGAAGGAAAAAGAAAAGATATATTACTGTAGTTGATGGCTATTGTCATAATATGATTGAATTAATTTAAAACATTTATGAAGCACTTACTATGTGCTAAACATGGGATAAAAATATGAAAGCAACAACAGTTCCTGCCGTCAAAGTTTACATTCTAATAGGGGAAACACCACATGTCTGAAATGTTTCAGGGTTGATAAATGGGCATATAGGGGAGGAATTTAGGGTATCTATCCAGGAATAATGACAGAATTGATGTAGTAACCAATCAAAATTATGGATCCCAGGTTAAAGGTTTTTGCAGGGCATTATGTCTGATAAGGGAAAAGAGGAGGTTGGGGAGCAGATGGCACTGGGTGAGAGATTTACCATACAGGTGAAAGATTAATCATCCTATTAGTGCCTCTACAGAATTATGTCTACACATTCTACATCTCTATATGTTCATAGAAAAACAAATGTGGATATTACAGTTGACTCTAAAGCTTCCTAATTCATTCTACTTCAACATTTTTGAAGTGAATCTGTGTGCCTGTGGTAATCACTAAGGGAGGTAAAAATTTAGAAAACATAATTTCAGCTTAAACAGAAAGATACAGACCACCTCTTCCTGATAAAATCTGACTGTGCTCCCTCCCACGTTCTTCTTCTCTTTTTATGGAGCTTACATAGTCTTTTGGGTATTACTGGATGATCAATGGGATATATGTAATTCATAGGTTTTATCTGTGCCCTGAAGAATTGGGCAATAAGAGTTATAAGGATAGAAAACAAGACAAATTATATTTATGTAAAGGTGGGGATAGGAACCCACACCCTAATAAATGTGGACAAAGAGGGTTTTCAATTCAATCAGTCAAAGATGTGAACTAAGTATAAAAAAAAGTCCTTAGCCAATTTGGAAAGAGCAAAGTACTTAGTTTATTAAATGAAATCAGATAATTCCACACAGAAAATATATTGGAATTGGTTGGGGGAAAAAAACACACCATACATACCCCTGGGCTATTGTATATAGTAAAATGCCAGAATTCCAGCAGTACATTCCAATTCTGTGATTGAATAATTGACTTATAATTTACAGTACACTAACTATAACTTGTTAATATCCAGTGAAAAGTCCATATAGGGTAGGTGTTTGACTGGATTGTGATTGAGGTCTCTTCTAACTCTGAAATCTTGTGATTCTGAAGATAGATTAGGTGAGTTTGAAACCTTTCTGGCAGAAGTAATTTTATGTTACCTCTTCAAAGTCTTTGAAAACCTGGGGTCAATTCCATGCCACAATGAAACATCAAAATAGAATTTTAAAGGTGAGCTAATAAATTAGAAAGAGAAAAATAATGAAACCAATGTTAAATCATTTTTTTTCCATTTTCAGCAATATTCTGTATATATCCAGAAATTATTATTATAATTAAATTGGAAATTATATATATGTGTATATATATACATATCCATATTTGCTTTTCCCTTCTTTGTTAACACATATTCACCACTCTGAGCTTGTATATGTATTTTAGCAGCTTTTTGTTTTTATATTTGACATAATTTATTGGTAGCAGATACATCTATTAATGAAAAAATTATAGGTATAACAGATAAGAGATATCATATTGATTTGTCCATTTTACAAACAGGTTTTTTTTTTCATTCAATGATGTTAGTTTATTTATCTTAATATGTTAACTTTAAAAAGCAATTCTCAGGCATATTTAGAAATTGAAGGACCATTTGCCTTCTTAAAAATAAAAGAGATGAAACTTCAATTAAAACATTAAATAATTAACCAAGTTTTTCTTTTCTTACCACCAAAGCCTTATCTTAAAAGGGCAGAGCTTCTGTGCTTTGATCCAAGTGTTGCTATAGGGCTGAGATATGCTTCAGCTTTCAGAGATTTCTGTCCCTGTACCTTTCATCTGAAATTCTTCTGCTTATCCCTATCACTTTAGGGACTGGGGAGAAGGCGGCCCTTGCAGCGAGTGAGAAAGTGGGCTGCAATGGTGTGGTTAGGAGATGAAGATACAGGCCATCCCTTCTCTATCCTGAGCAGTACCCTTCTTACCAGTTGTTTTTCCTGAGATGAAAACGAACATACTTTATGACTCTACTTTTTGCATGGGGCATAAAGTATATTATAATATTTCATATCTATATACATTGTACTTTTGAGTTTTAGGAGCCAGAGTTTCTTCTTTCTTAGAGACAAAATGTCCCTGCCTTTTTTATGGCATAAAATTGACTTTCAAAAACTTGAATGATCAGCAAATTAATGTTGCCAACAAAAACACTTAGAAGAAATTTTAATTAGATTCATTTCTAATTTCATTGCTTACTTAAAAGATAATTTGCAAAAAATCATTCAAGATTCTTTATTTGCACCTATATCAGTTTCTTAAATTTCTTATACAATAACCTCACCTTAATTTAATGCATAGGCCTCAACAGATATCTATCATATAGTTTATCATGACTAACTGTGCTAGCATTGACACTTAGGCTTTCAGCCTAATGTTTTGTTTATTTAACTGATGATTTTGTCTTCAATTAGAGGCTATTAGTAAAACAAAGCAGTGTTTGCTGTGCTTTCATTCACATTTTTGCTTATAAGGATAATTTATGGTGTAAAAATCATTTTTGTATGCTCAGCTTCTAATGAGGATAGTTAAATAAATAGCTAAGTTGAGAAAATTAGCTACTAATGAATACACAACATACAACTTGCTGCTCATTAACAGACATTAAAGTAAAAAGGGCATATAAATAATAATTGTTTCTAAAAAACATTTTGATTAAAAAGCCCTTATTAGAATTATTCAATTCAACAAATATATATTATGAATCAACTGCCCCCTTCTTCCCCTGGTGAATTCCAACCAGAATATCCATTTTGAGGAATGATCCAGGCCAGGGATCCTTCATTCTCTCCCCAGTTCAGCTTTTGGCTTTTGTGTCTTAGTCACCATGGCCTATATAAGTACTTTCCCCTTCAACCTAATTTAGCTCCATTTACAGTTAACAATCTTCCTCCATTTACATATAAGCTCCTAAAAGGCAAACACACTCTTTGTTCTTGCTTGTATTTTATCCCCAGGGCTTATCATAATGCCTGGAATATGTTAATCACTTGAGAATTGCTTGTTGACTTGACTTGTTTCTGATGAAGACACTGTCCTAGAAGCTGAGATAATGGCAAAAATCACTGGCTAACAGGTATTGTGCTTGCAGCAGGGGTTAGAAGAGAGATTATGGCTGGATGTGTAGCTTTGGGAGTCATTTGCATAGAGATCATAACTGAACCCTTGGTAGCTCATGAGATCACAAAGGAGAGCCAGGTTAAAATTGTGTGGGACATCCTACAGTTTCCAGGTGTTGGAGATAGATGATGTATGAGTAAAGGGGACTAATAAGCCTGTCATATAGGAAGTAAGGGAACCAGAGGAGAGAGAGAGCAGTGTCAAAAGTTACAAAGACTTCAAGGCAGATATGAATTGAGAAAAGTCCATTTGGATATTAGATTATCAATAACTTTGGAGAGAAAGATTTTAATAGCTTAGTAGGGCCAGAAGTCTGATTATAAGAAACTGAGAACTGGGCAGAATAGAAGAAAAGGGACAAAACATGTTTAAATATTTTACTTCAAGTCTCAGTCTAAACCAATACTTAAACATTTAAATTCTATACTTTTTTATAGCTCCCTAGCCAATTGGATTAATCATTTTTTTATTTTTTTCTAATGTGATAATTTTCATTCTACTTACTATTTGTTTCTGTTAACCAGGTTTGATTCTCAAACTTAACTACAAAGTTTTCATAACCTAATCTAGCTCTCAGACATTGTGGTATTCTCAGACCTTGGTAAATATGGTTGCCAAATTATCTTCTTTCAAACTACTTTACTGTCCATTTCAAACTCTGTTCTTGTTTTCAGAATTATTCTACTCTTCTACTGCTATATGTCACCTCTTAGGTTATTGTACTCCCCTCATTTTTAGTATTATGTGGTACTCCAATAATGTCCTAACCCAGTGCATCATCCTGATATGGAAGTGAGATTTTTTTGAAGAATGGGCCAGTGATGCAGACACTAACTTTTAACAGGTCCTAACCAAGATGGAAATACTTCTGTAACTGGACCAGTCAATGCCTAATACCAGAGCACCTGCTTAGATAAGTGCAGAGATAGAAGGTTGAACAACAAGGGAAGATCTCTCTCCTTCCTTCTATTTTTTGTCCCTCTCTCTTTCCCTCTTCTCACCTCTCCTCTCCTTTCCTTTTCTCCTCTGCTCCTATGCTTGTCTTCTCCCCTATTCTTTTACCCTTATCGTCATTCCACCATGCTTTCCCTTAACTTTCTTACTTCCTTCCCCTGTGGCTATTTATAAAGTGAACAAAATAACCCTCTTTCCTATGAGACCTCCTTCCACTTCCACAGGGATGTTTACCTTCTGCAAATAGGAATCTAGCTATTGATATTTTCCATGTGTGCAATGCTTAAAAAAACATTAATATTCAGCAGCTCAGTATAAATGAAAGCAACTAAAAATGGAGCTATGTAAAAAGGTAGCTTACAGGATTTCTTCAGAGAAGTGAAGAAATTTTTAGCAGAATTGATTTTTTAGTGTACCCCAAAAGCAGAAGGAAATATAATTTTATATGATGTTTATCTCATTTTGCATTCTGCATAAATAACATAAATAATGAACAGATCTCTATGAAAATAACAACAGTGCACATGCCAACATCTATTACAAATAATGAAACATATTATTTCTATAAAGATTTAGACAAGGTCTTGCAAATTCTGAGCATATATTTTGATATCCAATGACTTCATACTAGAATTAGGTAAGGGGAAAATGGTGAAGACTACCCAATAGCGTGGTCCAAGATTTTTAAAAAAGCATCAAAGTTTATAGATTACTCAGATGCCTCATTTCTGAATATCCTAATACTCTCTTCAAGATGCACCTTAGAAGGAACTGGATGGGACAGTCTCCAAATGAGATCACCAAAAAAGAGGTTTTAACAGAAGAGATGTAACTATATAGATATGGTGGCAGGATTTTTTTTTACTGAACTAGCTATCTGTGTGCAGCTGGTCAAAATAAAGACCAAGTTAGAAAAAAAGGATAAAGATGAGAAGATTAATCACCACAACTCAAACCCAAGCTATCTTTAAGATTGCCAACTTTAATAATGGGAAATGGATTAAAGAAATGGACTATCATCCATGTGTGGTTCAAGTGATGGAAAACAGTCGTAAGGACAGATGAGACAATGTGTCACAGAGGAAAGAGAACTGGGTTTGGAGCCAGGGAACCTATATTCAGATCTCATTTCTATCACTTACTGCCCAGGGCACCTTGCACAAACCTCTTACCTTCTCTGAGGCTTGGTTTCTTCATCTGTAAAATGAAATGATTTCACTCGATGACTTAGGAGGTACCTTCCTCCTAAATCCATTGAACCTATGTGTCTGAGACCAGAACCTGCTCCAGCCAGCAATTACTTTATTTTTTTGCCAGAGAGAAATGACAGCCCCAGGTCAGAGATTTGTAAAACACTATAGAATAGGATAACAGAATGTCATGTCCTTTATCACTGAAAAAAACCCACAAAAAATACCCAGCAAATAGCAGTTGTAGCGAAAATAAAGCTGAGAAGCGATTCCTCTAAATCTTTACTAAGCCCTACTACTAAAAGAGTATTTGTAGATGAATCAGGAAGACAACAAATATTCAAAATGGAACAAATTGTGATAGGTTTTATAATAATATACTCTTATAGGTGACAACCATGGAAATCCCACATGTATCCTCTATCTGAGATTATACTCTATGTGAAAAGTTTTAATCTCTGGACTGGAATGAATATATGTTGGAGAAATTTGTATTGGAAGCAATGTGATTTTTAAGGTCCTCAGGGATTAAGTCTCAAGATATCTCAAGGAGGAAGAGATTAATAGAATAGGAAAAAAATAGGAATGGTAATTTGGATAGGACATTAAAATGACTCAAAACAGAAAGTGGATTCATTTTAATTCAGCAATCATTGCTTGAATGCTTTCCATGTTAGTAAATATGGAACACAAAGCTAAAGCAGAAAGATACCCCAAGGGAAAAACAAGATGGTGCCAGGTGAGTCACACTGTAACCATGACCTCCTCTTGAATCCTGATGGACACAACCCAAGACAAAGAGCCCAGGAGCCCTGGTAGCAGGAATGGCCTCAATACTACTAGTCTTTCTTCCAGCTTCTCCCCACCACCATCCTAATGCCACCAGTAGCAATGATTGATCAGTTGCCACAAATATACAAGTAAGGATAAGAGTCTTAGGAATAGTACCACTCATCAAACCATCTTCCCTGCTTCCATCCTAATGTCTATAATCATTTTATGAGAGAAGTGACTCTTGTTTAGTTGTAATTTGGCAACTGCTTTCAGAGGTATTGCCTTCCTTACCACTTCAGCAGCTACTAAAAACCCCCAAAACGTTAGTTCTCCTCACCAAAGTCCCTTGGCACTGTCAAATTATCCAAAATCAAAAACTGATAGGCTTTACCAGTGAAAATGACATTAAATAATATGTGTTACTTTCTGCTTTCCCATTGTAATCTAAGGACTATGGTTCCTTTAAATCATCTTTGTCCTGAGTGTTTCTCTATGTGTGATTTCTCTTGGACTGTTAGCTCCTTTAAAGCAGGGACTTTTTCTTTCCTCTTTTTATCCACAGGACTTCACAGCGATTTTGGGTATAATAGTTATTTATATGTTTCTCCTTGTATTTTCATTCATTCCTAAAGAATACAAGATTTCATCATTTAGTTCATATTTATTTCATATTTACTTCATATTTTTAAAAGCATTTTACTTATTAGAACAAAATGAGCCTTCAAAGGTATCCTCAGAGTCCATAGACAAAGTGACATCATATACACTCTAGGACAGATTTGACTTTAGAGATAACCGCATTCATTGATCTACTGAGGTAAGATAATAACATTGGACATTTTTATGATGCTTTAAGGTTTGTAAAGAACTTTTCATATACTATGTCACTTGGTCCTTATAACAGATCTATGAGATGGTTTATGAAGTATTATTCACCCTTTTAACAAATGATAAAACTGAGGGAAAGGGATCTTTAGTAACTTGGCCACCATTAACTCCCCCTCTAATATTCTTTCTACTTTACCACAAAAATAAATTATCATTTGAAGTATTTATTAGTATTATAGAATGTAATCTGCTCAGTATCCAAACAAGAAAAGGATTATCTCCTGATTTAGTTCTGCAACTATTCCTATGCACAGATGACAATGCACTTAATTACATAGATCCCTGAAATATTACCAAGATTCTTCAATGAAAAATTTAGCTGTACATAAAAGATTGGTCCAACCATTCATACTATAAACAGAATAAAAAATATATGTGTGTATATATATAATATATGCATTTCAAAGCAATAATATGTACAAATATACAATGTCATAAATAAAATACATATGTATATATTTCACAGGTTATGTATGACATGCAGCTAGTTTGGCAGCTTGTTGAATTAGTCCATTGATATATGTGTCTCGAGTAAACACTACAGAAAGACAATTTATTTGTGCCTAGAATTAATTAGTAGAAGGAACTTTATTGAGTTGAAATGCTTTGGGGAAATCACATAGTACTTTCAGTGATTACTAACAACCTACTCTACCACAAAAGCCTCTCTTTTTTATCAGTATATTCTAGGTTACATTATATTGCTGTAAATCATAGAACACCACAATCTTAGAAGAATGGAATTTGAAAATAAGAACAGAGTACAAATATACATGGTAGGTACAAATGAGCTTCAGCATATTATAAATAACTTATGCATGAGAAGTGTCAGAAAAAAACAAACGTTATTTAGAGTATATATGTAAAGGAAAGTAAGTAGATGGTTTCCATGGTAAGAATAAGAGGCAATACATTGACAGCCATCATCATGTCAAATCAAGCTAACAGGCATTTTGCTATACATTGGGGATAGAAACAAAGTTTTAAAAAATTGTTCTGGCCTTTAATGGGTTCACATTCTAATGGGAGATACAACATGCAAGTAGCTGTATGTACAAGATATAGCTAATGAAAATTGATTCTGATTTAATCTGAGAGAGAAAGCAATAGCTGTGGAGTGAGGGAGAGGACCAGGAAAAGCATCATGCAGTGGGTTAAGTAAAGCGTTTATGGTGATTCAGATGAAAACAAGCAAGAATTACATATTGTATGATTAGATGTGAAAAATGTTGACATCTACTTCACTGGAGGAAACTGCCACATTACAATGAATCATGGGTTAACAAAGGGGCTAAGATGCTATCTGGCCACCTAAGCTGTTCAGCTGCTGTTCTCACCAATCATTGCTACTAGTTCAGTGACTCAGGAATGAATTGTCTAGTGTCTTCCAATGAACAAATTGATTATGTTATTGAGGATAGTGGCATAATGAAATATTGCCATTATTCCTGATTTCAGAGAATTCTTTCATTAAAGCTTCAGCAATTTCTCAGCTATGGTAAAGATCGTATTCTTATGCCCATGATTCCCCACTCTCCTCCCCCCACCCATGCTCTTCCTTCCCTGTCTTTTCCTCCCTACCCTAAATATCCACAGTTTAGGTAGCTGTTTAAGTATAGAAACAATTTTAGTGAAGAGCAAGCGATTCTTGGGGGACAAACTCTATACAAATTCAGGATGTTGCATAGACATTGGCCTAACCAGATTCATTTTAGCATAGATTAATGTCATGTTTCTGTGTTTCCTTCAAATTTTATTTCCTATTTCAAATCAGGGCCTCTATTATAAGAATGAGATTCCTCTTTAGACCACAGAAATCAAGTTAGATCTGTTCTCCTATCCTGGAAAATCCTTAATCATTAGCTGCCATCAATTTTACCCACTGAAGTTTCCAAAACTGGTGATATGACTCTCTAGGTCTTTGAGCTGCTCATGTTTTTACATGGTTGGTTTTTTTTTATCTATCTCACTCAGCAATTCCTACAAGTTTTTCATGGTTCTTCAAAACTCCCTCTTTCTTATACCATGTATCAGAATTCACTATTTTCCATGAATTCTACCTAAGGAAGTCACTTCTCTCAAGACAACTTTTGGTCTATTATTTCTTCCTAATACTAGTTCCCTAAAAATTACCATCTCTACAATCCAATTACACTTATTTGCTCTCAAATAGAAGTATGAATATTTAAAAGGGAGGAGGAACTGATTTCTACATATGGGAGTACTGCCCCAGTAGTGTTTGTGATAGTGAAATTGCCCAGTCAAGGATGGATACAGTGGTACTGGTAGGTACATCCATAGCTACCAAATATTGCAGCTGAGCCTGAAAATGTGCCCAGAGAAAGCACCATGAAGTCCTTTACTACCTTGGCAAGAAGAACAAAAATATGCCCTCAAACCAACTTTGTAATTCGTAAATAATATATGAAATCATAAAGACAAATTAGTGCAAAGAGGAATTAGTTGTTATAAATGTCTTCTGGCTTCTCAAAGTACGCATGTGTTAAATTTATGTGTTCGCCAATTTTCTGTGCTCTGGGGCAAAGCTCTTGTCTCTTTACCCTACTTACAACTCTAGTGGCAAGACCTTCTTTCTGGCCTTAGATTAGCATAGATTACATTAAACTAAGCCTCTTTAAATCTTTCATGTCCCAGGCTATAGAAATAGAATTGTGAAGGCCTGAATGTTAATGAGTGAAATAACTTCTCTGGCCTTTTAGGAAATAATAAACATCTTTTCCAATTTAAAGGAATTTCCTCAGCATTTAATATATCAGATACATAGAAGAGGCAGACATCTATGCAATGTAATCTTGAGGTATTGAAAATCTCACTTCTTCCTCTCCCTTTTTATAGGCACTCGTTACAATTATTTGTCATTACAATAATGGCTTGTCTCTATCAGAGTTTTAAATATGCCTGCATATGTATTCGTCTATGGGTATGTGTATTAGACAGATCCTCATTAACTAGACAGCCTTAAATAAGTCATCCAGTCCTTTCATTATCTGTCTCCTCCTGACAATATATCCTTTTTGGCATTTTATGACTTATATGGCTTTTAAAGAATATAATTAAAATATTCCTATTAGTATAAACATAATCTCTTTAATATATATTTTTATGTAGTTTAATTCTGTTAGTTAGAATTCATTGCTGATGACACCAAATTTAGAGGTCTATTTGTATGGACCAGTTGCTTCACTCTGTTCTATGCCCCATTCCATATCCTAAGCTGTAACTATAACCAGCCTTCTCATGAACATGCACTGCTCATCCAAAGGAAGAACGTATGAGGACATATGGATAGATCATTATACACCCATCACTATCTATCTTTCTATCTATCTATCTATCTATCTATCTACCTGTCTGTCTATCCATCTATCTACCTACCTATCTATATCTATCTATATATCTATATCTATATCTCTGTATCTATATCTCTATATATCTCTATCTACATCTCTATGTATATATGTATGTCTATCTATCTATCTATATCTGTTTATTTATACATCTACCTACCTATTTTATCTATAATATATTTTATCTATATCTTTATGTATCTATATATCTATATCTATATGTCCATCTATCTATCTATCTATCTGTCTATCTATCAGTCTGTCTGTCTATCTATCTATCTATCTATCTATCTATCTGTCATTCAACCTAAGATAACATCTGTGTAGGGAGACCCCGTTATAGAACTTCTTCTACCTGTATGAATCTATGCCTTCTCTGTACCTTATAGTCTTAATGAGTTGTCTGGGACATTGAGTCCTTAAATGACTTGTTCAGGGTCACATAATGAATGTGCGTAGGTCAGGATTTTACCCTAGGTCTTGAAGAAGCATAGACTGTCTCTACATTTCATCACAGTAATAAATTATTAAATATGCACAATAATAAATTATTAAATATATATGTACCAAAAGGCAAAGCATCCAAATTCATAAAGTAAAAGCTAACTGAATTATAAAAAGACACATATAGTAAATAATATTGTAGGATGCTTTAATGTTTGTCTCTCAGAGCTGGATAAATCTAACAGAAAGGTAAGTAAAAATGAAAAACAGAGAACTGAACAGAAGATGAAACAAGTTAGAACTAAAAATCTAGAAGATCAACCAAATAAGAAACCCCCAAAAAAAACCCATAGGGGAAAAACTGAAAATGATTAGAAAATCAACTTATTATGTGCTCATCATGTGCAACCTTAGTGAATAAAATGATAATCTAAGATTTGGGAAGTCCTTAGTTCAAAATTTCCCTCAGACATATAGTGGCTTTCTGCCTATGTGCTAACAACCTAACATCTTAGTCCCCCCCAAACTTTAGAACTATAAATTGTAAAACAATTTCTGATTTGCATTTTTAGAGAAACTTTGCTTCCTCATAGTCCCTTACACCAAATAGTTAAAACCATTTATAAGATACTTTATAGAAGCTAAAGAAACAATGACAAAATGAAAAAAAAATTATCTGCCCTTGAGGAGCTTATAGTAGATAGGACAGAAGAAATTCAACATATGAACAGAGTATATAATTATTTGATGAGACGAGGGGATACCTATGCGACTAATACCAAGTATCGTCTCTGACTTCACTAAGAGTGTGGGACAGGGGGAGAGGTAGGGTAAAGTAACGGTTTGTGGAAGGAAATTTTCTTTTATGGTTCTGGAAATACAAACCAAAGAATGTGTAAGTACTCCTAGTAATTGATTGATAATGTCTCCTTTATATAGTGAAGGTTGTAAGTCATTATTTTCATTTATTAAAAGAATGCCTCTAATTGTTGAATAGTTTTATAAGATAACAGGTAGAGATTCAAAAGGAGCCTCAGAGACAATAAACTACAATCTCATTTGGAAAATGAAGAAACTGAGGCACAAAGAGATAAAATAACTGGCCTAGGATGGCACAGGTAATGGCAGAGTTCAGATTAAATCTCAAGTCCGTGACACCACAGCCAGTGCTGGTGGTTCTAATATTTTGACTCAAGGAAACTTAGTGACCAAGTAGTATTTTTCCCTTCATGGAAACTGAGATACAGACAGTGATTCTGCTTTTCTCCAAATGCCCTTCACTGTGCCACTTAAAGGAATGAGAGATTATACCTTTAAAAGCTTAATTAATCAAAATGAAAAGATAAATCTTTTGAAGTAGGGATAGACATAGTTATAGGTAAACATATGTTTAGATATAGTGAGATATAAATATATTGATATAAACATTTATGTATCACAAAATAGAAATACACATGTGTGTCATATAACGTATCACATGTATCTATTTCACATATGTATCATATATATGTCTATCTATAATTCATAAGAGCTGAACACATTACGTTTTTTCAAAAGGGTGTGAGGATCTTGAGACTAATTTCAGGCACTAGGAAGTTTATTTGCATAGGATTGCTTTTCAAGAAATTGTTGGAATGGAATCGGGAGGCTTTATAAAACATGGCAAGTACTGACTAGTAAGGAAAGTTAGTTACCCATGCTCTTTCATTGTCATACTTCAGTGGGTTTGGGGTTTGTTTGTTTTTTTTTAATTTTTAAAGAAGAAACTTTAACTTGCCATATTATCAGTCAGTGTGTACATACCAGTGAAAATACACAGTAAGCCAGCTTTCAGATCAGAAGCCAACATAGTGTGAATCTTGGAGAAGATATTTACCTAAAGTTGGAGAATTCAGCTCATCCTTAGGAAGCTAAGTATCATAGTGGATAGAGTGCAGAGTCTGGAGTGAGGAAGACTCATCTTCATGAGTTCAAATGTAGCCTCAGATATTTACTAATGTGTTGCCCTGGGCCAGTCATGTAACCCTGTTTGCCTTAGTTCTTCACCTATAAAATGAGCTACAGAAGGAAATGGCAAGCCACTATAGTATATTTTTGAGGGAAACCCCAAAAGGGATCACAAAGACTTGGACATGACTGAAACAACTGAATAATAACAGCAAAGAAGAGGGGCAGATGGCGGGCATTTTTCTCTTTCTGACCTCAACAGGCCTTTGTAGAAGAATGGGGCTGAAAAACTTTTTGTGGTTTTCTAGAAATACTTGGACTTTTTCAGGACAACCGGTTCTTGACTGCACTTAATAAATTTAGATCAGTACATGTTCCAGAGTAGAAGCTAGGGATTCAGTAGCATTTAGTCCATTGAATAATCTTGATATTAAAACATGAATTAAACTTTGGATATTGCCTCAATGAATTTGCCCAGTGAAACAAAGAGGAAGAATGCTGGTGCTGTGGGTAAAATTGCCAGTGACTCAAAAAACTAGAACCAGAACCAAAACACCAAAACCAAAACCATAACCCAAACCCAACACCTTCCCTGAAGGAACAAAAGGTTTCAATTTAGGCAGAAGGTAAAATGGGTATGGGGTATCTCAGGATTGGACAGTGTTGTTGCTGAGAGGTTCACAGGGTAGGAACAGGGGACTGGCTGGATAGGTCCTGTTTCTGCTAGTAACAGGAAAGTCTCTTATTAAGGTTAACTATCTCTTATAAACCCTCCCTACTAAATTGGATTGTCCTTGCTATTTCATCAATAAGCAAGGTGGAAGATTGGGTTGGGGTTGCAATACAATGTCAGGGGCAAGACAGAGGAATTGCAGACAAAATAGAATTCTTTTAGCTTGCACTGCTACCCACAGTACATATATTTTGTATTTATTGTAAGGCTATAAAATTGTGACATGGATAACATTTGTCTGTAATATTCCCATTTATCTTCTGTACCATTCTTTCCTCTCAAGTCTTCTCTCTGCCTACCCCACTACTCTAAGTACACAATACTATCTCTCCTTCTGCCTTCTTCCTTCCTCCTCAAAATTTGTTGGGGATATTAACTTAGTACTATAAATATGGATGACTATATAAGACCATAAGGAACATGGAACCTCTGGTGAGGGAAGAGGAGATGTCTGTACTCCTTATGGTCTTGGGCACAACTCCTTTGCATATTTATCAGGTTAAATAATCCCTGTCTTATATTTTAGATCTTCTTAATTTTCATAGGAGTTGAAGGTGCTTTTATTTGTTGTTCAGTCATTCAGTCTTGCTGATTCTTCATGACCCCATGGACGATAGCATTCCAGGCTCTTCTATTCTCCACTATCTTTACTCTCTCCAAGGTAATAGTCTTTGCTTCCATGACACTATTCATCCATCTCATCCTCTTCTGTCCTCTTTTCCTTTTGCCTTCAATCTTTCCCAACATCAGAGTCTTTTCTAATGAGTCCTGTCTTCTCATTATGTGGCCAAAGTATGTAAGCTTTAGCTTCAGTATTTGTCCTTCTGTGGAATAGTCTGAATTGATTTCTGTAAGTATTGATTTATTTGATCTATTTGCTATCCAAGGGTCTCTCAAAAGTGTTCTCCAGCACCACAATTTGAAAGTATCAATTAGACAGTGCTTGGCTTCCCTTACAATCCAACTCTCCCAGCCATACATTGCTACTGGAAAGACCATAGCTTTGACTATATAGAATTTTGTTGGCAAGGTGGTGTCTCTACTTTTTAGTATACTGTCCAGATTTGCCATAACTTTCCTTCCAAGGAACAAGCATCTTTTAATTTCATGGCTGCAGTCACACTCTGCAATAGATAAGCCTAAGAATATAAAATTGGACATTACTTCCATTTCTTCTCTTTCTATTTGCCAGGAAGTGATGGGACCAGTTGCCAGAATCTTAGGGTGGGTTTTTTTTTGGATGTTTAGTTTCAAGCCAGCTTTTATACTCTCTTCTTTCACCCTTATCCAAGAAACTTGTTAATTTTTCTTCACTTTCTGCCTGCAGAGTAGTATCATATGCATATCTGAGATTGTTGAAATTTCTCCCAGCAACCTTAATTGTGGCTTTCGATTCATCCAGTCTGGCATTTTGTGTGATTTACCCTTGTATATAAGTTAAGCAAGGTGACAATGTACAGCTTTGTGTACTCCTTTTTCCAATTTTAACAGTTGTTCCATGTTTGGCTCTAACTCAGCTTCTTGGCCCACATACAGGTTCCTCAGTTGACAATAACATGATCTGGTACTCCCATCTCTTTGAGGACTTGCCATATTTTATTGTGATGCACACAGTCAAAGGCTTTATTGTAGTCAATGAAACAGCAGTAATTGTTTGTTTGTTTGTTTTCTGGAACTTCCTTGCTTTTTTCCACAATCCAGGAAATATGAGCAATTTGGTCTCTAGCTCCTCTGCTTCTTTGAAAACCAGCATGTACTTCTGGTAATTCTTAATTCACATATTTTGCAGCCCAACTTGAAAAATCTTCCAGTGTCTTATCTTTTATCATTTTAATATTGTCTGTAGGGTTTAAATTTGCTGGATTGGTTAGCCATTACCTTCTCCAGTGGATTGCCTTTTGTCAGAACTCTCTACTATGACCTGGCCCTCTTGGGTCACCCTTCACAGGATAGCTCATAGCTTCGTTGACCTATGCAAGCTTGTCTACCACAAAGCAGGGAGAACTAAAAGCAAATTCTCATGTTCTCAGGGGAAACTCTGGACCAGGGTCTGAGCCTGTATGTATGTATGTAGGTAGGTATATGTATATACATATATATTTTTAAATGTGTGAGATGATCTTAAGATTGAATCCAGTTTAATCACTGTATTCAATATAATGCCTAACTGAATCTTAAAAATTAAATTAAACTAATTATACTTTGAAATATCTTGGAGAACTTCCCAATAATCCTTGCAAAAAATGAAGATCATTTGATGAATCACCAAAAAATGATAGGTTATAGTTACAAATGTTCTCATTTCTCACTGAATTCTAATTTTATTCCATAAAATGGTGAGTCCTTTACATTTGTCTTATCTATTGTGCTATTTAGTGAGCTGCTAGTCATTGCAAGCAGATGCCATAGTTGTAAAGGATAAAGATGGTCTGTTTCTACCACACAAAAAATGCTGGATTTATTATTTTTAAAAACAGTGACTTTAAGCTGCACTTCTGCATGACTATGAACAAGTCAATTTTTCTGACCCTCAGTTTCCCTTTCTATAAATTAAGGATAATAATATTTATAATACTTATTTCCCATAATATTACTATTGTCATCCTCATTATTATTATTGTTATCATTTCTTATTAAATTTATATCTTGGTCTCTTGCCTCCCTTCTCACAGCTAAAAAACCTCAATTAACTGGAATGCTATAGTTTCTTACCTAAGTTCCTATACTGCCTCAGCCACATACAAGTAGCTTTGTGACCGGGCAAGTCATTAAACTTCTCTGTACCTGAGTTTCCTCAGCTGTAAAATGAGGAGTTTGGATAGGGCCTCTGAGGTCACTCATAACTCTAAATTGAGAGTTTTATGAATCGATTCACCATAATTACTAATATGTAATTAATTTACAAAGTTTGCATGAATTTAGATTTTAAAAATCCTCCTTTATATTTGTTAGAATCCATGTTGTCTCTTAAGAGACTGTGAGCTCATTATGGAATAGATCATGGCGTTTTGGAATTGGCATTATTAGGATCACATAGCCAGAGTAGGGAGGGATGTCAGAGGCCATCTACTCAACCAACCTCATGAGAATAACATTCTCCTAGGAAGATAAGTAACTTTTGTCATGTCAAGGTCAAAGGGTAAGGGTAAAAAATAAGATTTGAACCCCAGGCCTGGAACTCTAGGGTCAGTGCTATTTGCTCTGTACCAAACTTCTTCCTTACCATACCAAGCAACTCAAGAGCACATGAGTTGTTTAGACATCATGTCTGACAAATTATTTTCATTATTATTTCAACATTTATGTACTGATGCTTCTAGGTACCTGCACAGACATGGGATTTAAGAAACGAAACAAAATAAAACCTTTGCTGCTGTGAAATCAGGATTCTATGGAACATTCCTTTAGAACTTAATGCCTCTCCAGATGCCCATGTTATTATACTAATTGAGGTATAACTCTCATATACCTGTACAATAAAGGCCAGCATTCATTTATTTTTATTTATTGTGTTTCAAAGATGAAGGACATTTGAAGGATAAGAGAGAATATGTCTCCTAAATATTCTAGGTTAAAACTGATCTAATGGAGTTGATTTAAAAGTTAATTAAGTCCACTTCTATGTGCAATGCAAAACTTGTTTGGTTTTTGTATTTTGCTACTGAGATTCCTTTCAATTTTCAAATTTTGTGATTCTGTGAACTGTGATATGTTAACTTGGATTCCAAAATCTTTTATTTCATAGGTTCTCCTATCCACAGCCATTCAATATTATCTAAAGAGGAAGGAAACTAGAATGCTTATGTTCTGTTCTTATTTTATAGCTATTTGTAAAATACTATAGTTTAGCAATGAGTTTAGTGGTAGTCCTTATCATATCATTTTGAAAAGTGCTGCTGTTATCCTCGCTTGACAGATGAAGAAATTGTGGAGTGACTTACTTGTCCAATAAAATATTACAATACAAAATAGCACAATTTATTTTTTATTTTTTTTTTAAATAGTGGACAGGCTTTTTTTCTTTTAATATATTTTCTTTTAACATTTTTTTTTAATTTCAAGTGATAAAATTCCTACCTCCCTTGTGGCCATACCACATTTATTAAAAAGGCAAGCAATATAATATCAGTTTTGTACATAAATTTATGCAAATCATATTTCCAAATTAGCCATGTTGAAAAAAAAGCAAGAAAAAAGTCAAGTGAAGAAAGCATTTGATTAGTATGGTCATTTACTACTGTATAGTATGTACCTAATCTGTTCTACTGATCCATCGCTCTATTTCTTAGCCAATAACAGATTGTTTTCTTGGTCCAGGGGATTTATTGAGGGTTTTCTCAATTTCTTTTTTTGAGATAGGGTTATTTTAGTATTCTAATCACTCTTCTGTTAATCTGGGAAATTTATATTTTTTGTAAATATTCATCCATTTCACTTAGATTGTCAGGTTTACTGATATATAATTAGGAAGCTTGCTCCAAATAATGACTTTAATTTCATCTTCATTGGTTGCATATTCATCCTTTTTCATTTTTGATATTGATGATTTGGTTTTCTTCTTTTTGAAAAATTAAATTATTAAATTAAAGAGTTTAGCTATTTTTTCATAAAACCAGATCTCAGCTTTATTTATTATTTCAATGTTACTTTAACTTTCATTTTTATTCATCTTGCTTTTGATTTTCAGGACCTATATTTTGTTATTTATTTGATGATTTTTGATATATTTCAGGTGTTTTTTTTTTAGTTGAATGACCAATTTTTTCAGCATCTGTTTTTGGAGGTGGGAAGGCAGGGCAATTGGGGTTAAGTGACTTGCCCAAGATCACACAGCTAGTAAGAGTGTCAAGTGTCTGAGGTCGGATTTGAACTCAGGTCCTCCTGACTCCAAGGCCTGTGCTTTACTTACTGTACCACCTAGATGCCCCTACAGATCTTCTTCTGCTTTTTTTTTGTATATGTGTTTAGAGATATGGAATTTCCCCTAACTACTGTTCTGGTTGCATCTCACAAATTTTAATATGTTATCTCATTATTATCATTACCTTTAATGAAATAATTGATTGTTTCTATAATTTGTTCTTTGACTCACTCTTTAGAATTAGATTATTTAGATTATTTACTTTCCAATTAATTTTTAATCTATGCATATAAAGCACAATATTGAATGTAGTTTTTTTTATTAGGTTACAATTTATAAAGAATGAATTAAATGTTTCCGCTTTTCTAAAGATGATATATGGTCAGTTTTTGTGATGGTATTGTGTATAGCTGAGAAAATGTAAGCTTCTTTCTATTTCCATTCAGTTTTTCCCAGAGTTCTATTCTACCTAACCTAAAATTCTGTTCATCTCCTTAGCTTCTTTCTTATTTATTGCATAGTTAAATTTATCTAGTTCTGAGAGGGGAAAGTTGAAGTCCCCCCAGTAGTATAGTTCTGATGACTATTTTGTCCTGTAGCTCTAACTTTTTCTTTAATAATTTGGATACTATGTTATTTCTTGCATATATGTATAGTATTGATATTACTTCATGTTCTGTGTTATTTTTAGCAAGATATAGTTTGAGCAATTATGTCTTTTAATTAGGCCTGTTTTTGCTTTTATTTTGTCTAAGATCATAACTGCTACCTCTGCTTTTTTTACTTCAACTGAAGCATAATAAATTGTGTTCCAGCCCCCTACTTTAATTCTGCATGTGTCTTTCTGTTTCAAGTGTGTTTCTTGTAAATAAGATATTATTGAATTCTGGTTTCTACACCATTGTACTATCCCCTTCCATGTTGTGAATGGGTTCATCTCATTCACTTTCACAGTTATGATTACTGTACATTCTACATCCTATTTTTTTCTGTTTATCTCTCTCTCTCTCTCTCTCCCTCCCTCCCTCCCTCCCTCCCTCTGTCTGTCTCTGTCTCTCTCTCCCCTTTTTCTCTTTTACCCTCTCTCTTCTCAAAAATCCATTTGCTTCTTACTACTGAGTCCCTTAGTCTGTCCTTCATCTTATCTCCCCCTCCACTTTCTCTTATCCCCTTCCCCTCTTACTTCCATATTGAGTAAGATTGATTTTTGTGCCCAACTAAGTATAGGAAGGGAGGGGGCAAGGCATGTGTGTGTGTGTGTGTGTGTGTGTGTGTGTGTGTATTCTTCCTTCTTTGAACCAAATCAGATGAGAATGAGGTTCGAGTATTGACTGCTCTAATTTTCCCCTGCATTGTAAAAGTTCTTCATCATGGACCACTTTTATGTGAGGTAATTTTCCCTGTTGTTCTTCTCTCTTCCCCCTTCTCCAGTGCATTTATTTTATTCACCGCTCCATTTTTTTAGATCATTCTAACATAAATGACTTAAACATATGCCTTCTATCTATGTAGATACCTTCTACCTACCATAGTAACAATAATAAAGTTCTCAGGAGTTGCAAATATAATCTAATATAGGAATGTAAACTTTATTTAGTACCTTATGATTTCTCTTTCATGTTTACCCTTTAATGCTTCTCTTGAGTTTTTTATATCTGTATGTCAAATTTTCTATTCAGATCTACTCTTTTCTTCAGGAATGCTTGAAATATCTCAGTTCCAATAATGCTTTCTTCCTTTTCTCATTTTTCTTCTTTCCCCAAAGGAAACTCAGTTTTTCTGGATTGTAATCTTTGCCTTCCATGATTCATATCCCAAACCTTCTGCTCATTTAAGTTGGTAGCCTATACATCTTGTGTTATCCTTGACTGTGCCTCCACAATACTTGAATGGTTTCTCTCTGGATGCTCTCAGTATTTTCTTTCTGATGTGGGGCTCTTAGATTTGGCTTTGATATTCCTGGGACTTTTTTGAGGAGGGATTTCTTTCAGGAGGTGATTGGTGGATTCTTGCAATTTCTATTTTACCCTCCAGTTCTAAACTATTAGAACAGTTTTCATTTAGAATTGGCTCTTTTTCTTTATCAGTACTTTCAGGTAGTCCAGTAATTCTTAAATAATTTTTTCTCTATTTTTCAGGTCATTTTTTTTCCTGAGATATTTCTCATGTTTGTCTATTGTTTCATACCTTTAAATTCAGTTTATTGTTTCTTGATGTCTCATGGAGCCATTAGTTTCCATTTGTCCAATTCTTATTTTTTTAGGAATTATTTTCTTCAGTGAACTTTTGTAACTTTTATCATTTTACCAATTCTGCTTTTTAATCAGTTGTTTTAATCTATGAATTTTTGTATTTCTTTTGCCATTTGGCCTATTTTTAAGATATTATTTTCTTTATTATATATTTCGTACATCTTTTACCAAACTGTTAATTCATTTTTCAAAATTATTATTCCATTGCTGATTTATTTCCACAGTTTTTCCTGTACCACTCTTATTGCATTTTTAAATTCTTTTTTGTTCTTTCTTTAGATTATCTGGGAATTCTTTTTTGGCTTATGTTAATTCTGCATTTTCCTTTGAGACTTTACTTGTAGGTGTACTAAAGGGATTGTACTCTGAGTTTGTGTCTTGATCTTCTTTGTTACCATAGTAGCTTTTAATGGTCAGATTCATTTAAAAAAAATTGCTCATTTTTTCAGCCTGTTTCTTATTTTTGAATGTTATTTTAAAGTTACACTCTACTCACCTGGGGGTGGGGTGGGGTGGGTGCTTTCCCGAATTTCAGAATTTTTATCACCCTTGTTTTCATAGCCAGTTCTAGGAGTCTGTAATTTTTTTCAGTGCTTCCACAATTGTTTCGAACAAGAAGAGGAGTAGTCACTGTTCTACTGGTCTGAGCTATGGTACTTTGTAGTAAGACCCCTTTTCCCTTCCAGTGGCAATCACTAGTACTTCTTTCTACTTTACTTTGAAATTTCAACCATGACTCTATAAGCACTCTTTAGCCTGGAATTATGACCTGGACCTGCATATTGACAATGGAGTTGCCAAACAGTATACACTCCTGTACCTAATGTTAGCACAGGGGTCTCCTGTAATCTCTTTCCAACCAATTGTCCAATCCTCTTACTATGTTTCAGCTGAGAGCTCCCAGTGCTACTGCTGCTGCTGTCACTGCCACCTCCAAGACTCACAGGTGGTGTGTTGTCACTTGTAATCTGGGGTCAGCATCTACCCCAGTGTCAAAGACCTTTCCTTCAGACTTGCTAAGTTTCCTTGGGCTGGAAAAATGTCTCACCCCACCCCAAACTTTTGTTGGCTGTGCCACTTCACAATTTGATTTAAGGCATTATTTTAAAGTTGTTTGGAGAAGAATATTGACAGAGCTGGGCTATAATGCTGTTAGATGACTCTACTCTGCCATCTTCCATGCTTATTGTTTTTCAGTGATTTAGATTTTTTTCAGTTTATATGAAAATTAATTTCTTTTTAAATTATAGCCCTAACTTTCCTTCTGAGCTTCTATGTGATCTTGGATAAGTCATTTAAATTCTGTCAGATGGGAGTTGGTGTTATAGTAGTTTTTTTTCAAGGTGATCAAGAATTGGAAAGGGAGGAGGTACGCATTAATTAGGTAATGGCTGAACAAGTTATATTATATGAACATAATGGAATGTTAATATGCTGTAGAAAATGATGAAGGGTAGCCTTTCAGAGAAATTTGGGAAGACATATGAACTGATGACAAGTGAACTGAGCAGAACCAGGAAAACAATTTACACAATAACAATACTATAAAAATAACTTTGATAGACTAAGGAACTCAGATCAATGAAATGACCAACCAAAGTTCCGTAGGACTCTTAACAAAACATGCCACCCACCTCCAAATGGAAATGCGATGCATTCAGAGTGCATATTGAATCTTTTTTTTGAAATGGTTAATGTGGTGTTTTAAAGGAATCAAGAGACATAATTTCTGGGTAAACTAATCATTTTATTAATAATGCCAGCATTTTAATAAAAGGATGATCTTTTGGCCATCTCTCTCTTAGACCATGGTGGTGGGCTTATGGCTTATATTCCCACTGGAAGAGGGTTGTTCCCAAGGGTAGCAATCAACCCTGATTGGTTAACAATTAATGAGAGGTGGACTTTACAAAGAGAAGTTAGCTTACTCCAATGAGGGGCTCAAAGTACCATCATGTTACTCTTGGACAGAGAGAATATCCCTAAGCCCTGACAACCCCCAGCACTGGGTAATCTAGACAACAGGATCTTTCTCAACTTAAGCTTGATTGAATAGAATTCATCTTAGACTAAAGATTCCTTGTAAGGTTGGTGTGGGGTCAGATAGAGGAAAAGGTTAGCTCAACCTTCAGAGACTGAGGTCTTGAATGAAGATAAAAGAAAAAGAGGGAAATATGAATCTTCCCAAATCATTGGTTATTACTAATCATTTCTCTCACTATCTTGGGAATTTGTTTGGTTTGAACGTATACACGTACACACATATGTAATGAGCTTAGTTTTTCCTGCTTCATGAATGTGAAAGGTGAAGTTGTAACAGAGAGAATTAAAAACCAAAAATAAATTTGAATTAAAAAACAATTATTGTTAGTATTTTACTGCATAAACTCTAAGGCCCCATTCAACTCAGAACAATCCTATTTCCTTGACTCTACTATTCTCAGGAATGTAAATAATTAATGCTAATAATTAATCATTGGGTCTTTGAGGGGATGCTTCTGTATGATTAATGAAATTACACACACACACATACACACATACATGTTGGAGGTCAGAGTAGCCTAATGTTTTCAGAAACTGTAACTTGGTGTTGTTTAGTCAGAGTACTCATCAGTGGGGAAGAAAGCAGATGGCTTCACCAGCTGGCATTTTTTCTAATATCTGGGAGATATCCTCCTCAAGATGACTGAGTGAGAGGAAACAGAAAAGTTCAGCTCTCTCAGAACTACCCCAGCATGGATTTTGAAGAGTCCTCATTCATAGAATCATAGTATTAAAGAGTACTAAATCATAGAATAGCTGGAGTTCAACCCTCTCATTTCATGCATGAAGAAACTGATGCATGGAGAAGTTAAATGATTTGCCAGGGGTCAAATAGCTAAAAAGAGCCTGGATCTAGATTTGAACTCAGGTCTTCCTGATTTCAGATCTAGTATATTGTATCTCCTAATATACCTAACAACAGACACCTGAATAAAGAAATAATCAAGAGGTCCAAGGAAAAACTGCAATGAGTGAATAATTCTTGCCTAGACAAGTCCACAAAGAGGGACTGACAGAAGTCTGTGGGCATGAGGGAAGGAATCTAGCCAGGAAAAAAAAAAGCAGAAGAAACTTTCCAACACAGAGCCCAGGGTAAGTCGGGGACACCTGGAGCCTGCAGCTATGTCACTCGGACCTACAATCTTGGCTCAGAAACCCACTGGGAGGACAATGATAAAGGCATACCCTGGAGCAGGTCACCCCATATATACTACTCCATATGTAAACATACTGGCCAACAACCCCTGAGGTTTTTGGGGAAGAAAAGAAAACAATACTCATTATATAGACCACATATAATACAGGAAAGTACTGAATAAGATCAAGTCATTTCCTCAAGAAGAGCTCAGAGCCTGGCCTTGACACAAAGTCCAGTTTAGAAAGTAAGGCTGAAGAAATGAGTCAGAAGTAAATGAGAGCAGTTTTGTTATATTTTTTAGGATTTCAAGACAAAAGAAAAGGGAAAGAAAGAGAAATAAGCTTGGAAACAAGTAGGATGTAATTTATTATTTCACATTATTGGTCTGTATGAGAAAAGGGACATACAGACATGGAAAAAGGGATGGGAAAAGCAGGCTATACTTGAATTTCACTTTTATCTGAGCCTGACAAAATGGATTTGACTAAACACAAGCACACACATATACATAAAAAGAATTTGTTGTAGAAATACATGAAATTCAATAAGGACTGGGAAAAGAGAGTGAGAGATTAAGAGGAAGGGTAGTTTTTAAAAAGGATTAGTCAAAACAATCATCAGAAGGTGAAGCATGAATGGGGAAAAGGAAAGGTTAAGAAACTATGATTGGAAATTAGGCAGGGGGAAGAGAAGTAATATTAAAAGAAATAAATTAATATTAATGATAATTATTATAATAATATATTTGTGTAGCATTTTAAGGTATTACAATAGGCTTTACAAATATCATCACAACCTTACAACACCATGAGACATAGGTGATATTATCATCTACATTTTACAGATGAAGAAACTGAGACAGGTAATAAATAAATGGGAGTAAGAATTTAACTAGGCCCTACTATGCACCAAGCAATATAATAAGCACTGTTTAGAGATATTATCTCATTAATCCTCACAACGACCCTGAAAGGAATGTGCTTTAGTATCCACATTTTGTTGCTGAGGAAACTGAGTTAAACAGAGTCACGTGACTAGTAAGAGTATGAGGTCACATTTGAATTCAGATCTTCTGTCTCCAGGACCAGCATTCTTTCCACTGAGCCACCTAGCTGCCTCTGATTAAGCAACTTAATTATTAGTGGTGAGCACAAAGCTTCTCTCTCAATACCCTCTTCTTTGAGACAAAGATAAGAAATAAAAGAGGATAGGCCAGAGTAAAATGCATAATTTATAATCATAATTTTGTATGTGAATAGGATGAAATCAATCAGAAAATGAATATCCATAAAAAGGAGAGCAGAATGCTTTAGAAAGCCATGTTGATTAAAAAAAACACTCTTGAAACACAAAGATTCAGACAAAAGTAAAATAAGGGACCCAGAGCCAAATCAATTTTGCTTCAGTTGAATTTTAAAAAAGGAAAGGATATCTTTCATCTCAGACTAGACAAAGGCAAAGATAGACTTTTTTTTAAAAGAAACAAACATGAAACTACATTTTGAGGAAAGGTACTATCAACAGTGAATTAATATCAATATTTAATATTTATTTATCAAATTTATAGCATTAAAAATGAACAGGACAATATAATAAAATTATAACCCCCATAACCAACCCCCTTGCAAAGCTATACAGGTCTGTCCAGAAGAAACACAAGAAAGATGTTAAAAACTTTCAAAGAATCTTTTAAAAGCTGATCTGATAGATCTCTGGCAGTTATTGAATGGAAAGAAAAAGAAGTATTGCTCAGTTATGCATGGAAACTTTATTTTTTTTTAAAAGTGACCCTGTATTGGAACTTAAAGTTCTCACAATTCAAGTGAGCAGAAATATTAAATTCGTCATTTACCATCCACAAAATAAGCATTATAGTCAATAAAGGACCTTTGAAAAAATATTAAAAGTTGAATGTATACTAAAGAATCTAATTGTAATGAATTTGTGGGTCACAGAAGAAGACATAAAAATAGCAGAAGTTCCGTTAAAATAAGCCAATAGAGGTGGTAACAACAGTTTTGGAATGCAGCTAAAGCTAGGGCAATGTTATACCTCCAAGAACTATCATCAAGAAAAAAGAGAAAGAAAAGAATAATAAATTATTGTGTGTGAAACTTTAAAAAGCAGAAAAAACAACAAATAATAATAAATTCTAAAAATCAAAGAAGATAATAACACACTTGAAAGCAAAAAGATAAAGGAAAACCCTTGAATCAATAAGTAAAAGCAGAAGCTATTTTAAAAATAAAATAGGAAAGCCATAGGTAGTTTGATACTAAAAGAGAGGGAAACCAAGTTGCCAGTATCAGAAATAAAAAAAGGTAAGATAACAATAAATTAAGAAGTAGTAAAGTAAATTGTTAGAAATTATTTTGCCAAATTACATTTCACCAAACCTTACAATTTCCATGACATGGCTGAATAACTACAAAAATAGTGTATTTAAATAACTCAATCCAATCACAGAAAAAGAAATTGAACTTGCCATAAATGAAGTCTCATAGGAAAAAAAATAGTCAGGAATGATTTTTATACAAATGAATTATATTAAGTATCTAAGTAATAATTAATTATAGTTTTATATAAAGTTTGCAAAAAAATTTTTAAAGATAATATTCAACCAGTTTCTTTCTGTCATCCAAATATGGCCTTGCTACTTAAACTTTGGGGAAACAACCCAGAAATAAAAATTCATAAATGAATATGAAATATAAATACATACTTTTTTAAAAAAAAATCATATATTTACAAAGAGACTATAGCAACACATCAAAAAGATTTCACTTTAATGTATAGGAATGCTGAGGATTTATGTGGGTTTATTTTATATCCTTCAACTTTGCTAAAGTTGTTTATTATTTCAAGTAGTTTTTTACTTGATTCTCTAGGATTCTCTAGATAAATCATCATATCATCTGCAAAAAGTGATAATTTAGTTTCTTCTTTTCCTATTCTAATTCCTTCAATTTCTTTTTCTTCTCTTATTGCTACAGCTAATGTTTCTAGAACCAAATTGAATAATAGGGGTGATAATGGACATCCTTGTTTCACCCCTGATCTTATTGGGAATGCATCTAGTTTATCCCCATTACAAATAATGCTTGTTGATGGTTTTAGGTAGATGCTATTTATAATTTTGAGGAAGGTTCCCCTTATTCCTATGCTTTCTAGTGTTTTTAATAGGAATGGGTGTTGTACTTTGTCAAAGGTTGCGAGCTGATCCAGCCATTTTGGAGGGCGGTGTGGAACTATGCCCAAAGGGCTATAGAAATGTTCATACCCTTTGACCCAGTAATACCACTTCTAGGGTTGTATCCCAAAGAAATCACGCAAGCGGGAAAAGGACCCATATGTACAAGAATATTTATAGCAGCTCTCTTTGTAGTAGCCAAGAATTGGAAAGCAAAGGGATGCCCATCAATTGGGGAATGGCTGAACAAGCTGTGGTATATGAAGGTGATGGAATACTATTTTGCCATAAGAAATGGGGATGATACAGACTTCATAACAACCTGGAAAAACCTACACGACATAATGCTGAGTGAGCGGAGCAGAGCCAGGAGAACGTTGTGCACAGCCACAGATATGTGGATTCCGTGAGGACCAACCCTGACATACTGCGCTTCTCTCAGCAACCTAAAGGGGCAAGGACAACTCCAGGGGACTCACGATGGAGAATGCTATCTTCATTCAGAGAAAGAACTGCGAAGTTTGAATACAGACTGAGGCACACTACATGCTCGCCTTTTCTGCTTCTCTTTTGTTTTTGGTTTTGGGGTTTTTTTTTTTGTTTTGTTTTTTTGGTTCTGTTTCTTCTTTCTCATGATTCATTCCATTGGTCAAAATTCTTCTCCACGACTTGACTAGAGCATAAATTAATTCAATGCGAAGTTATACATGACAGTTATATGAGACTTCATGCCGTCTTGGGGAGGGAGGGGGGAGGGAGGGGAGAAAAACTGGAACTCAAAACTATGTAGAACCGTGTGTGGTAAACTAAAAATAAATAAAGGAAAAAAAAAATTTAAAAAAAAAGATTTCACTTTATGACAAGGTAGTATTTATACAATTTGGAAATATATCACAAAAATACATTCAAATATGGATATTCTTGACACAAAGATACTACTCTTATGTTGGTGTCTCATGGAAGTTAAAAAGAATGGTAAAGAATTAAATGTAAAATTATATTTATAGATGGGTTGTTGTAGCAAGAACTGGAAGATGGGGAGGTGGGGCTTCCCAACAATTGAGAATTGACTGAAGAAATTATTTCCTAAGAATGTGATGGAATATTATTGTGCTATAAGAAGTGGCAAAAGAAAAATTTTAAGACAAACCTAGAAGACATCATTGAATTAATGAAAAATTGAGCAGAACAAGGAAAACAATTTATATAGTAATAACATTGTAAAGAAAAATAATTTGAAACAATTAAGAATTATGATAGATGCATTGAACAATCCCAGTTCAAGAGGACTCATGATCAAATATGCCGTTACTTACTTGATACCAAAAGGGTGATGAAATAAAGACACAGAATGAGACATGCATTTTTGGATATGGTCAATGTTAAATTTTTCTTTTTAGCTTGTCTATGTTTACCAACTACAAGGATTGTATCTTTATTAAGAGGCATTAGAGATGATAGGAGAGCTAATAATATTATTGCCTGAAAAGGATATCATTAAAGTCTTTTTTTAAAGGTCACAGAACAGGATAGAAGAAAATTCAGAAGGAATCAGAGACAAAGAGGTCAGGTTTGAAAAGTAACCTGTTAAATATGTTATGTACTTCAAGAAAATAAAATTACATATTAGAGATACACAGTTTCTCATCTATTCTCATATCAATTTTTTCTGTTATATTTTGTATTTTTTGTTTTTTCATCAAAACCAGAATAAAAGATAAAAATAATATCTCTCAACATATGTATTACATATGTACATGCATAAAAACATGTATTCACGCATAGTCACACAGATAGCAAGTGTCTGTGGTGTAATTCAAATCTAGATCCACTGATACAAGAGCTATTGCCCTTTTCATTGTACCTTGCAGTTTCTGTCATTTTCATTAAGCCCATAACTTCACAAGAAATCTAACCGGACTTGGACCCTTCCATCTTAGAAGCACAGATTTAAAATTAAAGAAAAAACCCCATTTTAGACTTTTTTCCCCAAAACACAAGCAATCAGAGTGTATATACAAGTGAACCTCCTTTTAAATACACACACACACACACACACACACACACACACACACACACACTTCATTTAAGATGAAGTGAAAGAAAAATGTAAATAGCAAATTTGAGAAAGGTGACCAGGAGATCTAGATAGAGAAGGCAGATGTTGGACTTGAAAGAGCTAGTTGAAATAACATAACAAGGGTAGATAGCAGTGTTCAAATATACCTGGAGGTGAAGGCATTAAAATCTGAATAATTAGGTAGTTTGACACATAGCCTATTCCAATACCTCCTCCTCTGAATTGTTAGTGATGAAAGTTTACTCACACAAACTACTAAATATTATGAAAATTGTTATTATTCCTCGTTGTTCTCAAAGACAACCATTTATTTTATTCTGTAAACATATTTAAGTAACAAGTATGGTTAAGTCCTAATTGGTGAAAATAATGAATTTCCTGAAGTGGTCACTCTATTTAAATTCACGTTGCATACTTTCATTGAGTTTGAGCCAATTACCCTATATTACTTAATTATAACTTTGATTACTGTGAATTAAATACATGTGACCACTTCACAGGATTGATTATTTTCACCAAGAAATATAAAGATGACAATATTACAGGTTCTATTGATTTCTCCTTTCTTAGATTCTATAATATAAGCAAGTTTTTGTATAACCAAATGCTACTTTAAAGAACTACATGACTTCTACATCCAGTGTAAATTTAATTTAATGCAGTATTAAATTAGGTATATTACATAAATTTTTATAAGTGTGACTGATTTAAGTAACTTTTTTCAGATATGCTATTGAGCTTGTGAAGTCCAAGTATGAAGCAAGAAGTAGTGTTATATTTTCAATTGAAATCTGCATTTCGTATTATGCAATATTCCCATATATCAGTTTCATATTCATCTCATCGTCTTTATGATTACCAAGCTTTTATATATATATATATATTTCTTTTGTAAGATAATTTGATATAAGGAAAAAAAAATTGGTTACTTTCTAAGTTTTTAGTCAAAATCAACATTTAATTTGATTTTATTAGGAAATTTACCAAAGGAGGTCATGCTTTAATGGGGGTAAAGAGCAAGTACATCAAAAACTAGGATAAGAAGTTGAGAAATGAGCATTTTTATGTAAGGATGAAGAGAATAGCAGGAGAGTCAGGAAATAACAGAATTTCAAAGCTAGAAGGAGCCCCAAAAGCCATCAGAATATTCATTCCAACTCCTCCAACAAGTGGTAGTTCATTCTATACTTGAAGGCTTCCAACGATAGGGAATGTAAAACCTCACAAGACAGTTCATCTAACTGTAGGACAGTTGTGCTTCTTAGGATTTCCCCCCTCATTCACTTCAAGCCTAGATTTGATTCTTTATAATATCTGCCTGTTATGCCTTAGATCAAAAGAGCATCTCTTGTCCTTCTTCCATATGAGAGCCCTTTAAATATTTAATGGAAGCTCTCATATCCTCCATTGAGTCATCTCTTCTCTAGGACAATGATCACCAGTTTATTCAACTCATCCATGTATGGGATTCCTGATTCTCACCCATGGCTCAAAGAAGCCATAGCATGCACAGCAGCCATACTCATATAAAATTGTCTTGGTAGAAGAGCTCCATCAGGTTAAGTGTAACTGACAGGCTTCAACCCCCTTGATGAATTAGGGAGATGTCTACCTGAAGCATGTGAAGATATCCCTCTGTGGAATGGGTAGATAAAACAATTTCTTCCAATGGACACGAAGGCAGCTGAAGTAATCACCATGGAGCACTAAGAGCTTGGTCAAACATCAAAGTCATCAAGGTCACCCACTGCATCTTGGGCCATCGCCAGTCATCCTGACTTTTGTCCTGCTACTGGACTTTGATGACTCTGGAAGAGAGAGTGAGTCTGACAACTTTGTGAAACTCTTCCCCACTTAAATTCAATTCATGTGCAAGTCAAGACATCACTCTGTGATGCCATTGGTCTTTTTTAATATGAAGGACAAACAACAACAACAACAATATGAGATTCACTCGAGGCCTTCAGTAATTCTCATCATCCTTTTCTGGGTCATGTTTCAACTTATCAATGTTCCCCCTAAACTGCAATACCTCCTGAACTTCAGTACCAAGAATAGAACACAATAATCTAGACGTGGTTTGACAAGGGCACACAGTACAGTGGGACAATTACTTTCTTACTGAAGGAATTTTTTTTTGTCAATGCAGTCCATGATCATATTAGCTTTGTTGGCTGTCATCCCAAGCTGTTTACTCATATACAGATTGACATCTACCCAAACCCCTAGATATGTTTCAACCCATTTATACTAGCATAATATTTCTATTTCTACTAGTGGTTTGATTTTTTCAAACCCAAGTGTAAGCCTTTGCATTTATTTCCATTTAATCATCTTACATTTAGTCTTCCAAGATGTTTTAAAATTATATTAACTACTGAGTTAGCTAATATCATCCTCCCTTAAGCAACATGCCATCTGCAAATTTGATGAGTATAGCACCTTTGCCTTTATCTATGTCATTGATAACCATATTAAATTATGCTAATCACACATCCCTGGTACACTACAATGAAGAGTCATCTTTCTAAATTTATATGAAATCACTAATAGTTATTCTCTGTATTGATAAAATTTTAAATTAAATAGAGGAGAAAATCAAATCAAAATTTGAAAATGAACAAGGTGATATCACAATATCAGAAGAAGCAGAATCCTCAGAAACTACTCTGCAGTTATATGCCAACAAAAGAATTAAGAACTCAAAAGAAATAGAGGGTTACCTTTAAAAAAGCATAATGTACTCAAATTAATGACAAAAAATATATTCCTTAAATAATGTGAACTAGAAAAGTAAATGCCAAAGATGGGAAGGGAGGGAAACTCTTTAAATGGATTTACAGAGTTCACTTGGACTTCAGAAAAACAATTTCTATACTATACAAATTGTTTTTTTTAATTAAGAAAGAAATTATATTACCAAACTTGTTTATGAGATAAATATAGTTCTAATGCCTAAATGAGGAGACAAAACAGGAGAACTACAGACCAATATAATTAATGAACTTTGGCTTTAAAACTTAAGTAAAATTCTGTCAAAAAAAAAAACAAGTTATCCAAGAAATCATTAATTATGACTAGGCTGGGTTTATATCAAGAATGCATAAAGAGATGGCTGCTAAATAAAGTGTGATCCAGACTATAATTCTGTGCTACTTTATCTTTTTTTTTTCTTTCTGGTTGTTTGCAGCATTTTTTCTTTTCTTTGACCAGAACGTTCTGGGTTTTGACTGCAATATATCTAGAAGTTTAGATCTTGAGATTCTTTTAGGAGGTGACCATTGTATCCTTTCTGTTTCTACTGTGTTGTCTGATTGTGAGTAATCGAGAAAGTTTTTTGTTATTTCTTTTATTTTGTTCCTCTCTCTCTCTCTCTCTCTCTCTCTCTCTTTTCTCCCTCCCTCTCTCCCTCTCTCCCTCCTTTCAATTAATTCAGTTATTCTTAAATTATCTCTCATTGATTTGTTTTCCAAATCATTTATTTTTGCTATGCAATATTTTGTTGCTTTTGGTTTTCAAACTTTTTTACTTTGTTTTAATATTACTTGGTTTCTCAGAGATACATTGGCTTCTGTTTAAAATCATTCTAATTTTCATATATATATAATTTCTGGTTTCACCACTATTTATATTTTTTCCATATCCCTCTTTCTTAGGACTCATTTTCCCCCTAGCTCATTTATTTTTTTTAAATAATCCTTTTGCTCTTCTTGTATTATTGTTTCATCTGTTCCAGAAATTCTGTTTGGAATTGTACTTGGGCTGTGTTTTTCTTTGAGACTTAGCTTGCAGACATTTTGTAGTCAATCAGTCAGTAAATTTTGTTTTGTTTTGTTTTAAGCACTGTATCCTAGGCACTGTACTAAATACTGAGGAAACAAAACAAAATAGAAAAACATTATCTGTCCTCAGAGAGCTTACAATCTAATGAGGGAGTAAAACACAAAAGGAAACTTAAAAGTAGGTGGGTGTGAGAAGGTACCTGGTGTAGGGAGATATTAGAGTAGGTCAAAGATGGCAGTCAGGTGGGAAATGAAGAGACAGATGGCCCAGGTGCCATCTTTTTTTATACATAAATTAATTTATTCATTTTTAGTTTCCAACATACACTTCCATAAGTTTTAAACTTTCTCCACCTCCCTCCCCTCCCCCTTTCCAAAGATGGCATGCAATCCAATATAGGCTCTACATATACATTCCGATTAAACATATTTTCACATTAACCAGGTTGTGTAGAAGAATTAGAATGAATGGGAGGAACCATGAGAAAGAAAAAACAACAACTCTAAACAAAAAGAGCAAATAGTATGCCTCCATCTACATTCAAACCCCATATTTCTTTCTGTGTATGTGGATGGCATTTCCATTATGAGTCTTTTGGAGTTGTTTTAGGTCCTTGCATTGCTGAGAAGAGCTAAGTCTATCAAGTAAATCATCACACAATGTGGCTGTTACTAGGTACAATGTTCTCCTGAATCTGCTCACTTCACTCCACATCAGTTTATATCAGGCTTTCCAGATTTTTCTGAAGTCCACTTGCTCATCATTTCTTATAGCACAATAGTATTTCATTATATTCATATACAACAACTTGTTCAGCCATTCCCCAATTGATGGACATCCCCTCAATTTCCAGTTTTTGGTTACCATAAAAAGAGCTGCTATAAATATTTTTGTACTTTTGGGTCCTTTTTCCCATTTTTATGATCTTTTTGGGATACAGCCCTAGAAGTGGCATTGCTGGGTCAAAGGGTATGCTCATTTTATAGCCTTTTGGACATAGTTCCAAATTATTCTCCAGAATGGTTGGATCAGTTCACAACTCCACCAACAATGCATTTGTGTTCCAATTTTCCCATATCTTCTCCAACGCTTATCATTTTCCTGTTTTATCATGTTAGCATATCTGAAAGGTGTGATGTGGTACCTAAGAGTTGTTTTGATTTGCATTTCTCTAATCAATAGTGATTTAGAACATTTTTTCATATGACTGTAGATAGCTTTAATTTCTTCCTCTGAAAACTGCCTGTTCATATCCTTTGACCATTTATCAATTGGGGAATGACTTGTATTCTTATAAACTTGACTCAGGTCTTTATATATTTTAAAAAATGAATCCTTTATCACAGATACTGTTTATAAATACCCCTGCTTTTCTGCTTCCCTCCTAATCTTAGTTGCATCAGCTTTGTTTGTGCTAAAAAACTTTTCAATTTAATGTAATCAGAATTATCCATTTTGCATTTCCTAATGTTCTCTATCTCTTGTTTGGTAATAAATACCCCCATTCACCATAAATCGGACAGGTAAACTATTCCTTACTCTGCTAATTTGCTTATAGTATCAGCCTTAACATCTGAATTGTGTACCCATTTGAACTTTATTTCAGTATACGGTATAAGATATTGGTCTATGTCTAGTTTCTGCCCTACAATTTTTCAGTTTTCCCAGCAGTTTTTGTCAAATAGTGAATTTTTATTTCAGAAGCTAGGGTCTTTGGGTTTCTCAAACAGTAGATTACTATAGTCATTGACTACTGTTTCTTATGTACCTAACCTATTCCACTGATCCACCACTCTCTATTTCTTAGCCAGTACCAAGTAGTTTTGATGATTGCTCTGGGTGCCATCTTTAAATGGATCTTGTGGGGAGGGAAGACTGTTCTATGTTTTAATCAGAGGGATCCCAAAGGCAAAGGTTGCTGATGAGGTGTGAATATCAAGGTTGATGTGAACTTACAGAATGAGGAGCTTCCTGGTGATAAGGTTCCCATGGGGCATTTTAGAGAAATAGAAATAAGTTTAGGTAGGAAATAGTCATTTTCTTCTCATGCTTATTCTTATTCTATGCTTGAGAATTGCTGCAACCATAACAGAGCTTTATGGGGGGATTATTTGTTTGTTTGTTTGCCCAATGTTCCAGTCTTCTTCCTGACTTTGGACCTTATTTTGTTTTTGTTGTTCAGTTATTTTCAGTCATGTACAACTCTTTGTGATTCCATTTGCGGATTTCATGGTAAAGATAGTGGAATGGTTTGCCATTTCCTTATTCAACTCTTTTTACAGATGAGGAAACTGAGGCAAACAAGGTATATCAGTAAAGCAATAAAAACAATGTAGATGACAATTGTCAAAATGCCTATGTAGTTCTGTATCGCAAAGTGTACAAGACTCTCCACGTAGAAGGTACAAGAAGTAAACCATTTATTCAGAAACCAGAGAACCATATCCCATAAGCCATTTATCCAGTCTATCACAGCAGTAAAACATTCCACACTCAATGTCACAACCTGGAGACTCACCATCCCAAAACCTCTGACCCCCTGCTGAGGTCTTCATCAAACACAAATTCACAATACAGCTAGGTCAGCCCACCCAGTTCTAACAATCAGGACAGTGGCCATTAGTAGCCATAACATCTTTCTCTCTCTGCATTTCCTGTGACATAGCCTCCTTTTCCTGTAGGAAGCTCCTCCCACCATATAACTCAGGCTTCCTGTGACATAAGCCTATTAATGGGTGGGAAAGATCTTCAAATCTAATTGCTACCACACAAGGTTAAGTGACTTGCCCAGGGTCACGTAGCTGCTAAGTGTCTGAGACCAAATTTGAAAATGAGTCTTCCTGACTCCAGGCCCCACACTTTATCCACTATTTGCCACCTAACTGCCATTACAATTTATATAAGGGTGAACTGGGTACACTTCTGGAGGTAATGTCTGAGCTGAGCTGTTGGCCTCAGATCCTTCTGCTGCTTTCTTTAGGTGTGGAATGTTATGCTAATCCAGGATCTCAAGGATAGCTCCAGCCGGGGACTTGCAGGCTTTCAGTGTTCCCAAAATGTGTGCTCTGGGGCAAAGTCTTCTCCTTGCCTTCCTGGTCTGAGGTTTGAAAGTTTGTGTTTGAATGAATGCAGGAGACCTAATCCCTAGTTAGATGTTCCTGTAGAATGCTGCTAGGTTCAGCCTCTTTCAGATAACCTCTTTCAGATAGCTTTAAAGCTCTAGGGTTCACACTGACAAAAATGAAGGCTCACTTTTGGTCTAGAATTCTGGCTTAACAGAATTTTTTTTTTTAACACTGTAGGCTTCAGACTGGGCTGCAGCCTACAATTGTGTCCCCTGCTCTTCCCCTCAGGTTAGAGCCAAATAGCTTCTATTTGCTTCTTAACTTGTCCCTTACTTAGGCCTGGAGGCTTGAGAGCACTTCTGATGCAAGAAAGCCACCCCCAGGTCCTCTCTTCAGTCTGCTCTGTGGGTAAAAATCAGCAGCAAAGGTGCCAGCTGATACCCTGTTCCTGCACCCACACAAGTCCTCCTGCAATCTTGTCTTGTCACCATGAGCAGCCTCAGTCATCTTTCAGTCCTGGGCCACTGGAATTTTCTATGCAGATCTTTGATATCGTCTAGAGTGTCCAGAGACCTTTGTCTGTTTTCCTATGCTGACCTTGGATAGAAAAGTGACTTGCTGGGATTTTTTTCCCCCTTGATTTCCCAATCAGGATTCAGCCTACTGTGTTTCTATCTTTATAAAAGGGTTGTTTTGGAAGTTGTAGGATGTATTTCTTCCTGCTACTCCTCCATCTCAATTTTGCCCTTTCTCTTTATTATTACTTCTCAGATGAAATCTAAAACTCTCTTTTCGGCATATAAAATCCTTTATGACCTGGCTTCTTCCTACCTTTCAAGTCTTCTACCATCTTACTCTCCCTCCAAATATGCTGTGATCTAGGTCTACTAGCCTTATAGTAGCTTATTTCTTGAACCCTGTACTCTTTTTTCTGATTCTGTGCCTTTTCACTGGCTTTCCTCCTTGCCTGGAATGCACTCCTTCCTCACTTCTACCTCCTGGTTTCCCGGTTTTGTTTTGTTTTTAATACTCAGCTCAACTCTATCTTCTCCTCCCATGAACCCTCACAGGCAGCAGGTTTTTTTTCCCCCCATTTTCCTCTCAGTACTAGTTCTGTCCTTCATATTAGCTTCCATTTTCACTGTATTTGTCTAGTACAATATATTGCATGCTGTTGCCCTTAAAACGTGAGCTTCTTGAGGTCAGGGACCATAATTTTTTTTTTCATTTTTTTGTATCCTGAGGCCTTACATGGCATTTGGTAAACATTTAATAAATGCCTATCAACTAACTTTGTACATTTGTGCATTGACATTTGAAGTCGCCAATTTTACGCATTATTTTCTTGGATATTTTTCTCCTGTGAACACCTGGGTATTTGACAACTATTCTCCTTACATTGTAGCTACTCTATGGTATCTAGCTTGATGGATATACAAAGGCAGTTTTCTTCCTCACCCTTCCTTTTTAAGATAGTTTTATGGAGAATGTAGAATTTAAGTTAGACCTAGAATCAAAAGCAGGATTCACTGTGTTTGTGTGTGTGTGTGTGTGTGTGGATATGTACTTATAGACCTGAAAGATATTATAGGAAAAGACATGGTGACAAGAGAGGTTAGCATGAAAATGCAGGAGAAAGATTATTTTTGTTTGGCTGGGACAGAGAACACATGAAGAAGAATACTGTGAGATAAGTCTGGACAGTAATTTTGGATCTATGACCCTGTCTACTTATCTGAAGCAAACAATGATTTCTAAGGTCCCTGCTAGCTTTAATTGGTTAGATTTATTAAAGGAAATAACTGGTATGTCCCCTCTCCCCCCCCCTTCTCTCCCTGCCCCCTTAAGAAGCAGTAGGACAGGACCTATGCCCAATATTAAGTTTTTCATAAAAGAACAAAAAGGATGAGTGACATTGGACACCACCTGCTGAGAGTTGAAAAGAACTATATATATGGAGATAGTGAGAAAGGTGATGTCAGCTAGAAGGCCAACCAAGTTCATCACTTTAAGTGAGTAGAGTGCTATATCAGTATCCAGTGAGAGAAGTGCTTAATAAAGGGAATCCTTATTTTCATTGCCCATGTAGTATTTTATATTTTGTTTACTCTATGTTTTCAATAACACTTATGATCTTAGAATTGTTTGCACAGTGAGTCAGTATTCTAGCTGCTGTCACATAAGGAGTTTTGCAAGTTGTCTGGGATTGGGCAATGAACCAGTAAAATGATAAATCTTCCAGAATGTACCATGCCTAGGCCCTTTGTTTATATGATAAACCTTTGACAAAAGGATCATATATTATATTCTTAGAGTTGAACGATAGACAGAAAATGCCCCCCCCCAAAACTCTTGACATTCTAGAACACTGGACCAAAGGTAATGAAATAAAATTTAATGAAGTTGTCTTATACTTGAGTTTAAAAGGTCACCTTCACAGGGTCTAGATAGGGGAAGTTTGGGGTTAGGTAGCCATATACTATGGGGGGGCAGTGGGAGGGGATGGGTTTTTGTGGCAATTACAATTTTAATGTGAGGTAACAATATACAGTTCTCCCTTTCACATCACAACTTTCCCTGTTGCTGTTTCCAAAAATCATGGGTTGGCATAAGAAATTAAATGGCAACTTTAGGGGAGTTTTATGGAAGCTTCAGATGACACGTGAAGGCCAGCAGACTACACAGAGCCTATGACCAAATACTTAACCCAAATTTTACAAGAAGGTACTATAAATACCTCATTAAAAAAAAAAAAAAGAAAAAATCAACATTCTTCTCTGGTACAAAGGGAGAGTCAAAAAAATTTACATGGATTTTCCAGATCATGAGGGTGCCACACCTCTAACCCCCACAATGTGGAAGGGATAACTGTAATATGGTCGACCATATTTAGCTAACCAAAACTAAATTTCAAATTAAAAAGGATATAGTTTCCAAGCCTAGGGAATTGGTGTTCTTGCCATACATTTCCCTGAGCAGAACAGATGTAGAGTATTGTGTTCATTTCAGGGCACCACATTTTAAGAAGACCATTGGAGATGATCCAGATGGGTACAAGTAGGGTGAAGACTTATAAGAACATTCTATATGAAGACTGGTTGAAAAATTTTGGAATGTTTTCAAAATACATAGTGAGGGAGTAAAATTCATAGCTGATTTCAAATGTTTGAAAGACAGATTTGTCTGGTTTTATTTTGGCCTTAGAGGACAGAACTGGAGGTGTATGTAGAGGTGCAGAAACAGGTTTAAGATTGATGTACAGGGAGGGAAGGACAAAATAAAACAAAAAATGAAACCTTGATGATTAGAGCTTTCCAAAAATGGAATGATTATCTTGAGAGTTAGTGGGTTCCCTCTTGCTTTTGATGTTAAAGCAAAATCTAGTTGATTACTTTTTGGACATATTGTAGAGACTATTACAATTTAGGTATGGACTAAAGTAGATTGATTATCTCTGTGATTCTTTTGAAAAGTGAAATTCAGTGATTCTAGTTAAAAAGGTTGTCTATCCCCCCCACAAACAAATTCTGTATTGTTACTACTGCCCTCTCCCTGTTGTGTTTTCTGAAAATGAATAGAGAATGGTGGTGAAATGAACACACTGAGCTCTTGAACAGCATAATATGAATGCAAAATAGACCTTGTTATATAAACAATATTGAGAAATTAACTAGGTATCAATCTTTATCCATACTAATTAGATTCTTAAAATATTTCAATTTACTTAAATTATAAAGAGCCTAAAAGAGTGTTTTATATCTCATTCTAAAGTCCATTTTCTGATCTTTCTGAAAAAGAAAAAAGATATTTTCAGTGGGTCTAGATCCTTGTAAATTAAATCCTATTGATTTTTAGATTGTTTCTTTGTTTACTTCAAAATGAAATCTAAATACAAAGTATAAATAGCGTTAAGAAAATGTGGTTAGATTGTTATTGTAGGTTTTTCCCCCTCCATCCATTAATCAAATGTTTGTGAAAGATCTGTTGGTGCAAGATACTTCAGAGACAACAAAAATGCAGTCAAGGAGCTTACATTGTACTGGAGGAAATGACCTCTACACGAAATACCAAACCATATACCCATAAATAGAAAGCTCACAAAGGAAGTAGCATTGAAGCAGATAGTAGAAGGGCTCTAAGATTTCAAAGAGATGAGGAGCCAGTGCATCCCTGGCATGAGAAACATGTACTTCCAAAAGTCTAGAGAGAAAACAGAAAATTTTGAGTACAAAAAATTAAAAAGTAAGTGGCCAGTTTTATTGGAACATAGAGTGCATAAAAGTGAAGTTGAAGCGGAACAAATTAACAGTGGTTTATTAACTCATAAATGACTTAAAGATCTGTATATGGGACCAGTTGAATCTAGATTGCATTTCATTCGTTTTGGTGTGTTGGAGTTTATCAAAGCCGGAACCCAAAGCAAAAATTATAGCAGTGATAATCCATAAGTCAAGATAATTAAAATAAGAAGAAATATTTCTGAAATCTACAAAAATGCAAGGTTTATATCTTATTTTTATTCCTGCCATCAGGATTCCATGGTAAATTAATGTCCACCTTAGCAATGAATAATAAAAGAAAAAGGTTCATTTTAAAGGGGCTTTTTGTAAAGCAATTTTAATTGTTCTTGGTTTTTTTATGCTTTACAGTAATGATTCTCTACAAGTTCCCCCCCCCCCCAGTCCTTTTTGTTACACAATTCTGAAAAGCATCAGGGAAGGATTATTCCTTTTTAAAGAAATTTTAGGACTTTTGTACTATTCTTTAACTTAGATACATCTAGCAGATCTTTATTAAGAGCCTTCTATATTACAATGGAGCAGCTAGCTGGTGCAGCGAATAGAGTATCAGCCCTGGAGTCAGGAGGACGTACCTGTGTTCAAATCCAGCCTCAGGCACTCATTAGTTTTGTGACCCTAGACAAGTCACTTAACCCTGTTTGCCTCAGTTTTATCATTTGTAAAGTGGGCTGAAGGAAGTGCCAAATGACTCCAGTACCTTTGTCAATAAAACCCTAAATTTTGGGTCATGCAGAGTTGGACCTGACTAATTGACTAAATAGCAAACTATTTTACACTGCACTGTGCTAGGTATTGGGGAACTGAACTTTGAGTGAAAGAAAATTAGAGTATTACAGGATCTTGTGTCAGAGATTATTATGTGAGTAGTTTGTTTAATTTTGGCATTACAAAGAGTGCAATTTGAAGGTGATGGGATTGTTACTTACTTGGTGAATTTGTCTGCATTTTTTTCCTATTACTCTGCTCTGTTTGGTTCCCTCCTTTTTTTTCCCTCAATAGCATCAAATCTCCCTTCCAAGGAATCAGTTCTACATGTGTATTTTTTGAACCTGGTGAAAATTTTGATTAAGATAACTCTATTCCTAGAGTCAGCCTTAAAGACTCCTATTTTTTAGAAATTTAGAAAATGTTATGACATTTACCAAACATTTATTGATCCATTTTGTGCAATATAGATTTCTTCATATGAATCAAGTATGCTTTTATCACATCAGTAAATATACTTCTACACACTGAATTATTTGTTTTATTATTTTATTATAGGTTCTTTCTGCTTGAATTTTGAATTATTTCCATGAGACACAAAGATAAGTTAGTCTTATACTTTTAATTCAAAACATGTATTGAATTTTCCATTCCGAGTGAATACTGCATAAAACCTTTGAATACATTATGTTATCTGCTAATTTTATACCAACCTCATTTAAGCATGTATGCAGATTGTTTGATTTGCTCTTTAGCATATCATCCTACTGGTAGATCCCTATTTGGTCTCCCCAGAGATAAGCCTAGGGCTAACATTTATACCTGCAGTGAATAATAGTGATAAACCCTCATAACTAAACTGATGTTAGGATTTTGGAACTAATATTTAAGGAATTTGAATTTTAGTCCTAAGTTCTGGGACTAACTTTATTGTGGCGTTAGAAGTATCATTCTACCTCTTCATGAATTTGATGGAATCCCAATAAAGCTGCCCCTGGTCCCAATATTCTAATTTCCTTGTAGGCCCTACTGAACAGCAGGCAAGCCCTGATTTAGCCAACCAATCTGGCTTTAAGCAGCTCAGGCCTCCAGACTCAATATAGCCACTGCCCCTAGCTAATCACAGCCCTCAGATCCAATTCACATATTTGAACAGAAGTGTTCTTATATTCAACCACTATCACATCATCCATTTAGCCCAAGATAGGACCACAATACCTTACTATCCATCTTGACCAGACAGGACTACAATAGCTAGCCCATTGGAAAGCAACATGACCAGGATGTTTGACCACAGAACCATAAAAGGGACCCCTCCCCTATTACCTAATCCCTTGACAAACCCCTCCTGCCTTTTTAATATTCATAATTTCTATTATATAATTACATCTTTATACTATAAAAATCCATCTTACTCTCTCTGGAGTTGCTAGTTCCTCTTGGAACTTAGCCTGCTTCATGAACGGTATCAATCTCAATAAATGCCTATACTTGGATTAGAAGTGGTCTGACTCTGAATTCTTTGAGACAGTTCCATCACAACATATCATGAAACCACAACTGTTTTTGGCATCCTTGGGTGGGCTGAGACCAAATCCCAACACATTACTTTCCTTGTTTTTCATGAGGGCATAAAAACACCTGACAAACTTTTCCCATAGAGTGATTGGGAAGATCATCTGAGATTATCTTTATAGTATGACACAGTAGATAGAGAACTGAGCTTGGAGTCAAAATCCAAGATTATTCCAGTATTCACATATGCAAACAGACATGCAGATATAGTCAATTCAGTTCAACAAGCATTTTAAAAAATACTTTATTTTAACATCATTGAAAAACAATAGAATCCTAAATTTTCTCCAGTCCATTGACAAGGGGAGCAATGATACACATTATACATTTGAAGTCATGCAAAGCATGTTTCCATATTAGCCATGTGGAAAAAAATAAAATAAACTAACTGAAGAAAAAGTATGCTCCAAATTCCTTCAGCCCCTACCAATGGTGTGCCTATACAGAAAGTGGTCCCAGGCCCTCGGGTTCCACCTAACAACTGACAGATTAGTTTACAAAGGATTATTTACTTTAACAGGTGTGGTCACAAATACACAAACTTATTCCCTCAATCTTGGGAGACATAGTCTCTTTTCCTCTCTGCAACACCTCAGTCTCTGGGCAGGGAAAGATTAAGTTCACAGGAACTCATTTCCTATGCAGCACTAATTCCAAATCCCTCTCAGGCTCAAGTCCTTGGCACCTGGTTTCTCATGGCTTCCTTGCCTGTTTCGGTGGCTATATTATCTGCCTACAATCCTGGTTCCAAGGCTATCATGGCTCAAACACCCAGATCCCCTGAGGATCACCTCTGGCACTTGAAGCTGAAGAGGACAAACAACACAGAACAGAAACAAATAATCCCAAGCCTGTTTCTCAGAACCAGTATAAAAGAGGAGGGAGAGCAGGGGAAAGAAAGCCTTCTCCTTTTACCAGTTCGGTTCCTGGAGCCCATTCTGTAGGTGCACCTTCTGGATCCACTAGATAAGAGTAGCTAAAAAGACTGGCAGAAGGAGTGGCAGAAAAAGAGATGGAGTGGCTCAGTCTTGCCAGTTTTAAAGACAAAGACAGCCAATCATTGGAGACTAGCCCACCTATTTGGTAGGAGATTCAGAGGTTTCCGTGTAAGGCAGGCAGGACATGCTCCAAGGGCACCTCAGTGCATCCCCATATTAGATGAACTAGGCATGCTCAGACATTCCTACATTACATTTTTATTTTGTTGCTGTTTTGTTTCCTTTGTCTTTTTTTTTTAATCACCAGTGCTTAGCAAAGTATTTGGCACATAGTAGCTGCTTAATAAATGCTCAACAACTTTATTAAGTGCCTTCTATTTGTAAGGCACTACATTAGACTCTAAAAATATAAGCAGAAATAGCTTAGTTCTTAATTCTTTTGGGTTTGTCAAATGCTTTAACTCAGATTATTTCACTCCATCCTTCCAACAGCACTATGAAATAAGTACTCTTATCTCCTTCCACTTTATACATGAGGAAAGAGGTTCAGAGAGGATGTAACTTGCTCAGGGTCCCATGCATGAGACACATCAGAAATCCAGAAACTTTACCCAGGTTTCAGTGTCCAGTCCTACAGAGGTACTCAGAAGGCCTCACCAAAGGAGCTCATGCAGCTTCAGGTGCAGTCTTTAAGTGAAAAAACAACCTCCAGTGGCCCATAACCTCAAAATAAAAGATGTGAATATGTTAACTGACATGGAATTTTAAAAGTCCCTTTTCATATGGGCCAAGTTGCTTTCACTGATGAACCACTTAAATATTTAAAGAGAGAGAGAGAGAGAGAGAGAGAGAGAGAGAGAGAGAGAGAGAGAGAGAGCGGGTGTCATGGACAGACTTTTCCTTCTTCCCATCCACCTTGCACTCAACATAGGAAAGATGTCTTCCATTTAGGATTCTGCTGGGTTGGTGGTGATTGGTTCTTTAAATACTTGTAGCAAAGATTGAATATTTCTAATTTAGAAAGATCTGTTCTGTAATGACCCAAAGTTGATCTGAATACCTTCTCAAAGTATAGTCAACCACAGCCAACTACTGAACTAGAGAACTAGATTGCAGGGGGTAAGGAGAAATAATTAACATTTAAGAAAACTGTGTTCTGCATATTTATCCAAGGGGAAGAAAATTCCTGGGAGATAGGTGCTATGATTAAAACCAAAAACAAGAAAGAAAAAGAAAAATGAGAAATGAGGGTCCTTGAAACAATTTTTTTAAAGCAAAGAAGAAAAAGGAAGTGGAAAAGAGTCACAGTCAGGGTAGCTATGAAAGTTATACGTTGAATTTATTATATATTTTAAAAAGAAAAGGCAAGATATGAACCTTGGTCTTCTGGAGTTCAAATTCAGTCCTTTATCCACTAAAGAGAAGCTACCTTTCAAAGACAAAGACCAAAAGAAAAGCAGTTCATGCCTTCAGGGAGTTTACATTCTCTTGGAACAACTGGGGACATTATCTTCATAAACATCATCAGTCCGTGGTCCAACCCTTCCTTATTTTCTAAGTGAAGCAAATTACCTAGAAAATATAACCTTAATACCAACCCACTCTTTTTTAAATAGGAATACTTTTCCCTGACTGTTGCAGATTTGGAACCACTAGTCTCAGGCATTTGAGTTGCCTTTAAAGATGCACCTGGAGGATGAAAATCCCTGCAACAGAACAACTTAGAGAGAGGGGAGAGATAAGTAACAATTTTATTAGAAAAGCTATCAACGATGGTAATGATCATGTTTCTGCTTACTGTAATATTACACTCTCATAGTTCTGATTAAGCCATCAGATTAATTAATGTGTCTACTGATAGAGCCTCTGTTCAGTCCTAAGGAGCAAGAATGACAAATGCCCCTGAGGTATGAGCAAGGTTGATTATAAGTATACTAAATATCTGTCCTTAGCATTGTTATCATTCTTACTTTAAGGCATTTGCCATTCTGCTTGACAAATAACTTTATAGAAGAATAATTATTTCTGACTTCATGATCTACTGATAAGCATGTTCATTCTTTACTATTCCATAACTATAGTAATTGCCTTCTGAGGTGTTTTCCATGTTATTAGTCTTTTTTCTTTCTTTTCAAGCTTAGAATACATTTGAAAGGATTTAAAAAGGATTTAAGTGGATGACCTTTTCCACTCTTTTTATTATCTGAAAATTTCTTCCAGGCATAAATTATTCCTGGGCTTCCTCCCATGATGTGATGCAACTCAGACCCATTAGTTGTAACATTTGAGGATTCAGAGGTAAAATGCTTTTCGGTAGACTAGTGGTTTTTGATAGCATGGGAATCGCAAGACTTCCTGTTCTCAGATATCTTTAACAGGCAATATAATATCCTCTGGTTGTTGGTTAATTATGAATTGTGAAGCTTCCACATAGCCACTAAAATAAGTACCTTTTCCCTATAATAAATGTAATACCTCACATTTATGAAAATTATTTTCTTCACACTAGCCTTCTGAGTTGATACAAATTGTACTGCCTCATTTTGCAAAAACTGGATTATGGGACTTAGAGCAGTTGAGTGACTTGTTGGTGTTAAGTTGTTGTTGTTCAGCCATTTTCAGTAGCTATTTGTTTGTTTGTTTGTTTTTGACAAAGATGCTCAAGTGGTTTGCCATTTCCTTCTCCAGCTCAATTTAGAGGAGAAAACTGAGGTAAACAGGTTTAAGTGATTTGCCAGGGTTACACAACTAGTAAGTGTCTGAGGCCATATTTGAACTCAGGTCTTCCTGACTCTAGGCCCAGTACAACAAGCATTTGTTGATTATCATTTACCAGGCACCATGCTAATTTCTTTATATATTAAAAAAATGGAAAAAGCAAAAGAACATGATCCCTAACCTCAAAAAACTCAAGTTCTAATAGGGAAGACAATATGGAAGCAACTCTGCCTCTACAGATAAGTCTTGTAGATGGAAGATAATCTCAGAGAACAGGCACTAGGAATAGGAAGGGGTTGTAATAAAATTGTGCTTGTGTGCTATATCTTTATTGTGAATACAATGAGAATATTAGGATATTTGTAGCTGGATCCCAGGTTTGGACAAATGAATGTTATAGTATATGCATTTGGAATGGATAAAACATTGTTCACAGGATTATAGATTTAGAGCTAGAAGGGACCATGCAAATAATCAAGTCCAGCTTGGTTTTATAGGTAAGCAGCTGAGGCACAGGGAGGGTTAAGTGTTCTTTAACAAGGTCACACAGGTAATAAGTAGAAGTGCTGGGATTCCAACCCAGAGCCTCTTGCCTCCAAATGATAGCTAATATGAAGTGTGAACATTTAGGCAACACTTTAATATTTACAAAGCACTTCACATGTGTTAATTGATCACTACTGGGCTACACTGCTTGCGTATTTCATAAGTTTAAAGTGGTCTTGAGGTGGCATATTCCAAATACCCTTGGAAGTTATTCCTTTAAACTGAAGTTTAGTTGTGATATTCATGGTAGCTATGCTCCTGTTACTAGACAGCAAACTACTGGTATGTGAATAAGCAGGGATGTTTCCTATAAGGAAGGCCTACTTGTGAGAACAAGAGTGGGGATAAGAGAATTTAAAATAAAGGAAAAATAAAGGATGGCTTTGATGCATGTTTTTTATTCACAGAAGAGAGCAAAAGGAAGAACAGAATCACAGAGAAGTGGGCCATTTTTGAAAATTACATGTTGAATTGATTACATATTTTTAAAGGAAGGTATTTATAGTAGAGATTTTCAGTTTCATGTTTACCACCCTCTTATTCTGTTTTACCATGGATATGGACTTTCTCATTTTATTTTGTTCAGATTTTCTTGAAGGAAAAGGAAAAAATAGAATAGTAACAAAGTATCTGTATATCATCCTGGGAATCTTGAGGAACAAACGTTATGGCATCAAAGATTATCTCATATACCTTAAAGCACAAACATGGTATCATACTCTAGTGACTGCCCCCCCCCCAATATACCTTTCTACCTTTCCAGTAGACTAAAAATAATTCCCGACATGAGGTATTGCAAGTGTGAAAAAGGCATAAAATATGGAAGGCACAGTGTCCTACATGAGTAACAGCAGGTTGCCCAATATGGCTGGTTCATAGACTGTATGGATGGGAGTAATGGGGTAAGAAGACTAGAAAGGTGGCACAGGAAATGTGGAGAATTCTAAGTGACAAGGCAGTAGAGTTTATATTTGATCCTAGAGGTTAGGAAAGTAGTAGTAACTGATTATGGGAGGGTGACATGATCTGATCTGTGTTTGAGCAAAATCACTTTGGCAGATGAATAGATTGATTGGAGTGGGGAGGAGACTTTTGGTAGATTGATCAAATAAGAGGCTGTTGCATTAGTTCAGACTAAAGAAGATGAATGCCTGAACTGTAATGATAGTTTTATGGGTTAGAGAGAAGCAGGTCTATGAGAAATCTTGTAGAGATAGACATAGAATTTGACAACTAATTGGGTTTGTGGGATGACTGAATAATGAAGTGAAAGATGAGGTTATAAATCTAGCAATGAATCTATAAATCTCAGTGAGCTTAAGAATAATGATGCCTTCCATACTAATAGGGAGGTTAAGAAGGAGGAAGACTTTGAGAGGTAAGGTAATGAATTTGTTTTGGATATTTTAAGTTTGAAATACTTACAGGAGACCTCATGTGAAATTCTAATAGGCAGTTGCCAAACAGGGACAGGAAAGAGACTGAGGTTTAATGGATAGACCTAGCAATCTAAGGAAATTGGAACACAAAAAGATTGTGATTTGCTGAAAGACACACAACTAATAAGTGTGATAGATGGGAATTGAAAAAAAAAGTTGTGATCCTCAGGCTAATAATATTTTAAATTATACTACACTGGTTAAAAAAACCTGATTTTTATCATCTTCATTTTCTTGAAGGAGAAAATTTGGTTAATTTTCAAACAGAGTAATTTAAAACTTGTTTTAACCATATCACTACCAGCAATTAGTCATTACAATTATACTGTTGTAAAGCAAATTGTTCTTGGGCAAAGAATTGGAAGATCATACTATGACGTAAACATCAGTGCTAAAACTGAGTACAATTCATTATTATTATTACCAGTTAAATAGTAATAATAATAATGTATTATCACAAAAATTGTTAGTATTATCATTCAATAAATTCTAGTGTTCAAGGACAGCTCTGTGACTTTTAAAAGCTGATCGTTGGGTCAGCCTTTGATTTTATGCTTTGTTTTCTTAAATGACCTGAAGTATATCTAAATAGTGACCAATACAATTGAATAGGGTTTTCAACTCTCTTGCCTTTTCTCCTTCAGATCTATAACCAGGGAAATAAAAGGAATTTAATTTTTTTTTTAATTTAGAGTGTGACCAATTTAAGATTCTGGCATTTTTTTCCTCTAGATCATTCAAATCTGTGGAAATAAACCAAAGTTGAGAAATTCTACACTGTAGGCAGCTACCTCTCAACTGTCTTTAGATATTGTAATTTTCCATTTCACTAATTCTCTACTTGAAAATGTGTGTGCAACTTCTGGGACATCTCATCTTTTGACATGTAAGGAACCTCCATCTCTGTGTAGGCGTTTTGAAGTAAATTTGAAACATGGAGGTGGGAGAGAAGCCATATGTCTGTATAAGGGAATTTTTTTTAATAAAACTTAAAAAAGAAAAAAAAATAGTAAAAGAGAGCTTCCAATAAACCAGGAAAAACAAAAGGTTGTTCATAGAATGAGCTAAATTGGTAACGAATTAAGCCAAAGTTGAGCTAGTGAAAACTAGGTTGCTCCCAAAACTTTATTTAATGAATCATGTAATGCTTCAAAATTATAAACAAAAATAATGAAATTGGAAAAAATCAGTCTGATTCACTTAAGGAATAAATTATGCCATTTCTGTAAAATGGGGATCAACTGGGATAAAAAGGCAGAAAGTCGGAAGCAAACCATGTGAATAGCAACTGGGCAGCTAGGTGATGCAGTGGATAGAGCACTAGGTCTGGAGTCAGGCAGACATCCTCCTGAATTCAAATCTGGTCACCCTAGGCAAGTCACTTAACCCTGTTTGCCTCAGGTTCCTCATCTGTAAAGTGAAATGGAGAAGGAAATGGTGAACCACTCCAGTATCTCTGCCCAAATGGGGGTGGGGAGGGTCAAGAGGAGTTGGATATAACTGAAAAATGACTGGGAAAAAAAACTGGATAAATTTTATTACTTGTAGGAATACTATTGTGTGATAAAGGACAACAAATACAAAAAATGGATAGATATGGGAAGAGTTTTTAAAAATATAGAGTGAAGAAAGAAATATGTGTATATATATACATATATATATATATATATATACACACACACACACACACATGTATATAAAATTGAACTATAGAAATGAAGACAACTCTTAAGCAAAATAGAATAGATAATATTGGTACTAACTTATAAAAGTTAAACTCCAGACCTGTTTAACAAATATAAACACCTATTTTTCATAAAATCTTAATTACATTTAATCTTTTAAACTCCTTAGGGGTTTGGGGGAGCTGGACATTGTAAGGCATTTCATTGTACAATTGTTGGAGTTTATATATGTCAGTGAAATTCATTGAAAAAAAGTTTTACATAAAATATTGGTTTCATAGACTCAATTTGGAAAATAACATCATGTTTATACCAATGAATATTTGGTTAAGGTAATTACCAAATAAAAGCATCATACTCCAAAGTATAGAATTAGGGGATGAGGAAATTGGTAGTAGCTCTATTCTTTAGGGTAACAAATGAGATTGTGGACCATCTACAATAATCCTGATTTATATCTTGCCACTGGACCCAGATAGCTTCGGAGGAGAAAGTAGGGCTGGTGACTTTGCACAGCCTTCCCTCACTTAAATCCAATTCATTTGCAAGTCATGACATCGTCTTCCTGATGCCATGGCCCTCTTCAAGAATGAAGGACAAACAACAACAACAGAGGCTATCAGTTAGTTGTTCTTGTGCAGTCATTTTCAGTTCTTTGTGACTCCATTTAGGGTTTTCTTGGTAAAGATACTAGAGTGGTTTGCCATTTCCTTCTCCGTTTTACAGATGAGGAAACTGCGGCAAATGGTGAAGTGACTTAAAAGGGTCACATAGTTAGTAAATGTCTAAGACCAAATTTGAACTTAGGGAGATGAGTCTTTTGTACTCAAGGCCTGGCACTCTATCCCCTGTGCCACCTAACTGCCCCCTATTATTAAGGGGCTAAGAGGAAACATCACTCCAGTCATATATCATTGTTTTTTCTGAGGTGTGGAAGTGATCCTGAATTCTTGAAGAGTATATCCATGGAATAAATGCTTTGGTAAGTGTTATCAAATTGTCAGCTTTCATGTATTTTTTAGCTTGGTAATGGACTTCATGTTACTGTTCAGGAATAATGGTTCTAAGTCCAGAGAAATTCTTTTTTAAAAAATTGACCCCCTTCAGGTTGAATCATTTGATGAAAATTGATCTGGGTTGGTGAAGAACATATTCACTTCAATGAAATAAATATCATTGCCCAACTGACTGTTGGGATTCTAACATCTCTAAAACCTCACCATCCTGCAAAATGACATTAGCTCTGGAACTCACACCTCGCTTCCCTTGGGGCCTCTCCATCCCTCTGGTTGGAAAGGGTGGTATGCTCATCTAGGAGCTCCTCCCAGGTCTTCCTTCTGAGGAAGGCACCTCATCATTTCCCACCCAGTTGCTTTCCTGGACTTTTTGATATCTAGAAACTCATAATCCTTCAAGATAAAATCAATACTATAACTCACACCTCTTCAGGTCATTTCCCACCCTGGCTGTAGGATTTCATCATGCCCACTTCTCTGGGTACCACCCTTTTTAGACCTTTTTACTTATATGTTATCTTTCCCCTTTATATTGTGAATACCTTTAAGACAGAGACTGTCTTAGGCCTTTCTTCATTCCCTCAGCATTTTGCACTGTGCTTAGAACTTAGTAGGCCCTTAGTAAATGCTTGGTGACGCTGACTCTGATTTTTATTGGCTCTGAAATCATGAATCTGCTCAAGTACTAAACGTGACAAAATAAATTTAACATGTACTTTTTTGGGAAATCATTTCTGTCATTGCTAAGCAAGTGTTATTATTTTTAAACTATTTTATTAAGAAATTTTAGGGTAGGAAAAACTATGAAGATTCCATTCTTTGTGAGTGAATGGGAATAGGAAGCATAAAGGAAATAACTTTAAAAGAAAAAAATATGAAGAGCACTGACTTGTTTGAACAAAAAAAAATTGTTTGAATTTTAAGTCTTTTATCTTTGTGGAACAAATGGCTTTGTTTTAGTAAATCCTACTATGTGCCAGGCAATCTTCTAAGTACATTATAAATATCTCATTTTATCCTCACTACAACCTTGGGAGATAGGTGCTATTATTAACCCCATTTTACAGATGAGAAAACTTAAGCAAAGAAAGGCTAAATGACTTGCCCAGGATCACATAGTTTGTAGGTTTCTGAAGTGGATTTGAACTCAGGTCTTCTTGACTCCAGTCCTGGAGCTATTCACTGTGCCACATGTCTACATATATTGCACAAATAAATTTTTATTGTTTTCTCTTTGTCACAGACATGCTACAATAATATTCTGTCTTAGAAACACTAAAGTACGCATAGTCTAAGTTATTGTACTGTCCATGACATTAATTTAGTTGTGTGTCACTGAGCAAATAACAGCCTCTTTGGTCCTGTGTTTCCCCTTGTGTAAAAGGAGGAAGTTGAACTCGATGATCTCTTAGTTTGTTCCTCATTCTAATATGATTCGATTCCATATATTTATCTGTGTTCGCTGAAATGTCGATCCTGTCAAACTTCTCCATTGAGCAACTTCACCTACTCAGTACTTTCCTGCCTGAAAGCTAAGTGTTGAGTTCAGTTTGTAGGCTTCTTCCTTGTTGTTGCTGTCATGTCCGACTCTTTATGAACCTATAGGAGGTTTTCTTGGCAAAGATACTGGAGTGCTTTGTCATTTCTTTCTCTAATTCATTTTACAGGTGAGGAACTGAGGCAGAAAGGGGTAAGTGATTTGCCCAGGGTCACACAGTTTAAGGACCTGAGGCCAGATTTGAAATTAAGAATATGAGTCTTCTTGACTCCAGGACCAGCACTCTATCCACTGTGTCACCTAGATGCCCCTACCTGATCTTCACTACACTTCCTTATACTAGGTATGGCTAGGTGGTGCAGTGGATAGAATGCCAGGCAAAGAGTCAAAGAGATCTAAGTTCAAGTTCCTATTTAGACACTTACTGGCTGTGACCCTGGGCAAGTCATTTAAGCTCTGTTTGCCTCAGTTTCCACATCTGTAAAATGGGGATAATAATACCACCTATATCTCAGGGATCAAATGAGATAATAATTGTAAAGCACTTAGCACAGTACCTGACACATAGTAAGTGCTATGTAAATTATTATTATTATTCACACATATATGAACATGTCTGTATACACATATGTATGTGTACATATATGTATGTATAAATGCATACAAAGTAATAGAAAATAATTTCAAGGGAAAGGCGTAATGACTTAAGGGAACAAGAAAAGCCTTCTTTTGAGGAGGGGCATCTGAATAGAGTTTGAAGGAAGCTAAAGGTTCTGTGAAGTGTAGGTAAAAAAAGAGTACATTCTAGGTTTGGGACCCAACTTTTGGAAAGATATGGAGGCTGTCAACCCGGCAGAGTTTGATCTAAGAAAGACAAATGAAATTAGGTTGTCCGAGTTCATGTTTTTATTTCTTTCAAGCTGGTAGCATGCATGCAGAGCTGCAGTCAAAGACAGAGCCCTCTTAAGGGAGCCAGTCTAGAACTGGGCTGGATTTGTGGGTGGGGGTACACAGTTTATATACCTTTTCAACCGGGGCTAATATCACTCCATCATAGTTTTATCTCCAGACAGAGGAAATACCTCTTCTATCAGACTACTCTCCCCTTATCTAGACAAGAATCTGTATCCACCCAAGCCTGAGCAGAACACAATGGAGCTCCCTTACCATTAAATCAATTCAGACTTGGTTGGCTTTGTCAGGGGCAAGAAGACTCAATGTAATCTCATTATCAGAAATGTCTTAATGAAGAAAAACAACTTACAGTCTGGACTTTGAAGGAAGGGGACTGGGGGGAGTGGAGCTCTGAGTCTCCAAGATAATGATTACTAAGAAAAATTATTTTTCACAAGGCATATGGTGGAATTTCATTTGTGAGGAACAACTAGCAAGTCATTTAGTCCAAAATGGAGAATTCTGCTTTGTATTTGTGATGGAAAGTGGTCTCATATCTTTATTAGGATGTATTATCCCATTTAAATTGCATTTGACCTTCATGTAAATTCTTTTAAAATCTTTCCTGAATGTTTTGCCTGATACCTTAATTCTCCTGGAATGTAGACACTGATTCTAAAGTGTATGAATGTCAAAGCAGACTGGCTCATAGCAGTGTATTTAGTAGTTATCTAACATTGACTAGTTATGCTAGCATGAAATGTTCTTACTAGCTTTGACATCTTGAATGTTTTACGGAACCATATTTGGACATGTAAAATCTGGGTTTGAATTCTGGCTCTGACCTTAATAGCTGTGTCGTCTTGGTCCACTTAACCTCTTTAGGCCAAATATCTCTATCTATGAATTGGAAATTATAATACTTGAACTATCTATTTTTATGTGAATCTTATAAAGAAATGCTTTCTAAATTGTAAATTATTACAAACATGTGAAATTATTTTATAATTCTAAAAGATTTTTGCCAGGACAAATTAAAGAAAAAGATCGAGTATGTTGTTTACACCATACGCAATAGAAATACTAAATGTTTTATATTTCCTGAGAGCACTTCTACAATAGGAATAGTCAGAATTATAATTCATCACAGCAAAGTTGACCTTTCCAAATTTTTAAGAGGTTGGAATTTTGACTAAATGTGTTTTCAGGAACTCATTAGATTGTCAAGTGTGCATCTAAGAATGTCACAGCTGCATTTTCAAAGGTGATATTTGAAAATGTGCCTTTCTAAATGTTATTATCAAAAGAAGCAGTTTATTTCCAAAAGCCATTAGTATTTTCATTATTCTTTGTTCAACATGGGTCACTGCCTTGTTCTCTTGGATGGCCAGTTTGATTTTTCAGGGTCTTTTTCACATAAGGTTTATGCATTTTATTTAAATATTTACATAATCAAATGAATTCTCAGATTAAGATAAGTTTAGCAAGTGTAAAAAAAAATGACTGTTCCTTTCTTAGTCAGGTTGATATGAGCCATTTGAGATTTATGGAAATTGAACATCACATTGAGATTGCTTCCTTGGCCACAGATTGAATATGGATGCCTAAATGCAGACTCTGCCACTCATTTAGATGTTTGCCTTATGGCATTCAAATAGTTTTGTTATGCTAAGCATATTGTTTGTTTGTTTGTTTTGCGAGGCAATGAGGGTTAAGTGAATTGCCCAGGGTCACACAGCTAGTAAGTGTCAAGTATCTGAACCTGGTGCCTGACTTTCACTCCAGTCCTCTTGACTCCAGGGCCAGGACTCTATCCACAATGCCACCTAGCTGCTCTGTTACACTAAGTTTGAAAGGCATTTTCATATCATAGCCTTTATTGGCCAATGCAAATTGGCCTTTAAAACTTAAAAGCTATGGTAGAAGATGTGGCAGAAGTAGAATTTGTTATTGGCAAACTGGAAGGAGTTGTCATTAATTGAGATATTTCTCTGACAGAGGATGGAAATAGCCTAAGAAACTATCAGTACTTCAAGAACGAGTTTTTTATTTTCTCAATCATTTCTTTATCTTTTCAATACCTTTATTTTATATTTAGTATATTATTTTTCCCAGTTACATGTTATAACAATTGTTTTTGAAACTTTGAGTTCCAAATTCTCTCCCTTTCTCCCTCCCAACCCTCACCCCCTGCCCCATTGAGAAGATAAGCAATTTGATATAGGTAATACATGTATAGTCATGCAAAATATATCCATAATAATCATGTTGTGAAAGAAAACCTGGGAAAAAAAACTCAGGAAAAATAAAAAAAATATGCTTCAAACTGTGTTCAGACACCATCAGTTCTTTCTCGGGGGGTGGATAGCATTTTTCATCATAAGTCCTTCAGAATTATCTTGGATTGTTGTATTATTGAGAATACCTAAGTCATTTACAGCTGATCATCTTACAATATTGCCATTACTTTATACACAGTACACTTTGTGTCATACCATGCAAGTCTTTCCAGGTTTTTCCAAGAGCATCCTGCTTATCTTTTCTTAAAGAACAACAGTATTCCATCATAATCACATACCACAACTTGTTCAGTCACTCCCCAGTTGCTGAGCATCCTCTCAATTTCCAATTCTTGCCCCCAGAAAAGAGTCGTTATAAATATTTTTGTACATATAGGTCCTTTTCCCTTTTGTTTTTCATCTCTTTTGGGATACAGATCTAGCAGGTCAAAGGGTATGCATGGTGTTATAGCCATTTGGACGTAGTTCCAAACTGCTCTACAGAATGGCTGAATCAGTTTACAACTCTACCAACAGTGCATTAATGTCTCATTTTTCCCACATCCCCTCCAACATTTGTCATTTACTTTTTCTGTTCTATTAGCCAATCTAATAGGTATGAGGTGGTGCCTCAGAATAGTTGTAACTTGTATTCCTCCAATCGATAGTGACTTAGAGTATTTTTTCATATAACCATAGGCAGCTCCACAATATTTGACTTGTTTCTTTGTAGCTGCTTGCAATATTTTCTCCTTGACCTGGGCTGTGGAATTGGACTGTAATGTTCCTGGCAGTTTTTGTTTTGGGATCTCTTTCAGCAGATGATCTGTGGATTCTTTCAATTTCTATTTTACACTCTGGTTCTAGAATATTGGGGCAGCTTTCCTTGACAATTTCTTTAAAGATAATGTTTAAGCTCTTTTTTTGATCATGGATTTCAGGTAGTCCAATAATTTTTTAATTATCTCTCCCAGATCTATTTCCAAGTAAGTTGTGTTTCCAGTGAGTTATTTCGCATTGTCCTCTATTTTTTAAATTACTTTGGTTTTGTTTTATTGTTTCTTGATTTCTCAAAAAAAATCATTAGCTTCCATTTGCTCCATTTTAATTTTTAAGGAATTATTTTCTTCAGTGAGCTTTTGTACCTCCTTTACCATTTGGCCAATTCTGCTTTATAAGGCATTCTTCTCCATATTGCCTTTTTGGATCTCTTTTTCAATTTGGCATAGTCTGTTTTTTAAGGTGTTATTTTCTTCAGTATTTGTGTGTGTGTGTATGTGTGTGTGTGTGTGTGTGTGTGTGTGTGTCTCCTTTACCAAACTGTTGACTGTTTTTTTCATGATTTTCTTGCATTACTCTCATTTCTCTTCCCAAGTTTTCCTCTACCTCTTGTACTTGATTTTCAAAATCTTTTTTGAGCTTATCCATGGCCTGTGACCAACTGTTTTTTGGAGGCTTTGGATGTAGGAGCTTTGATTTTGTTGTCTTCTTCCAAGTGTATGTTTTGATCTTCCTTGTCATCATAGTAACTTTCTATAGTCAGAATTTTTTTCCATTCTTTTATAATTTTCCCAACCTAATACTTGACTTTTACCTCTTTGTTAAAGTAGGGCTCTGCTTCCTGCGTGGAGGGCACACTGTCCCAATCTTCAGTAGTTTTGTGAAGCTGTTTTCAGAGATATTTCTGGGGACCTGTAAGTTTTCAGTTCTCCTGAGGTGGTATGATTTAAGGAGAGGTGTTTACTACTCTCCTGTCCTGTCCTCTGGTTTGTGAGTAATCACAGGCTCTCTTTTCTGCCCTGGAACTGTGAGGAGGGTCCCCACTCCATTGTTCCCACAAGCTCTGCTATGCTTATGCTCCTCCTCTCCCTGTGATTGCAACTCAGGACTGGGACACACATCTGAGTATGAGCAAAGCAACAGAATCCTGCCTCTGTGCTAGCAAAAAAAATGACCCCTGTAATCTCCTTCTGACCAGTTGTTCAAAACCCTCACCATCTGTGGGCTGAGAGCTCTGGAAGCAGCCACTGTTGCTTCTGATTCAGTCACTTCCAAGACCTGCTCCTAGTTTGTTGTGGCCAGGACTGTGCTAGAACAGCCTAAGCTGGACTGTGCTCCACTCTCACCCAGATGCAACAGACCTTTCCTGCTGACCTTCCAAGTTGTCATGGGCTAGAAATTTGTTTTGCTCTGTCTTTTTGTTAGATCCACTGCTCTAGAATTTATTTAGAGTCATTTTTTAAAGATATTTGGAGAAGTTTGAGGAAGTACTCAGGCCAGTGTCTGCCTTTACTCTGCCATGTTGGCTCTGCCTAAAAATGAGTTTCTTTTAGTTTGAAAAAGGCTTCAGGATTTAATAGTACAGTGGCAGGTCTGTGAGAATAAGCAGGATAGAGAAAAGTGCTTGATTAGTTATGGAGTTCTGTCAATTAAAGACCACTTTAGCTTAGGAAGAAAAGGTATTAATAGAGATTTTTAGAAGAGGTCTAAATGAAGAACAAAACAGTTAGTCAAAGTCCCTGAGGATTTGGGATTAATGTGATAATTCAACTGAATACATGAGTAGAAGAGATGTAGTATGCTTGGAATTGACCCTGAGAATACAAGAGGTGCGGGCAAAATGGTGCTAGCTGTCAACCTTGCAGTTGGGAACTACTCTGCAGATGGAACTGGATCCCTAAAGACTATTGTTGATATCTTAGATTATTCAGGGAAAAGACTATATAGCTAACTAAAGGAATTTAAACTTCTTTCCTCCATCCCCAAATAAAAGGAACTTCATGCAGGTATGTCTCAATAAGGCTCATTGACATTTACTGTCTTTGAATGAATTCCATAGAGAACATTCAATATTTTTTAAAAATTTAATTCATATGGATTAGATGTTCATATTTTGGGGATGACTTGTATTACTATCATTTTGAACCTTTAGATATCACAATACTAATGCCACCAAATACTACTTCCAAAGAATATAATTTTAAAGTAAAGGGTGTTAGGCCAGATGTTATCTAAGCTACCTTCCAGCTTTGACATTATGTCGTTATTAGAAAGAAGAAATGAAGTAATGACCAGATATAATGTCTAGTAACTTTCTGATAAAAACAAAACATGTTCAAATTGAAAATTGCAAGTGCAAATTGCAAAATCATAGATTTCTTTTTTCTAACAAATTCTATTGTACCATTCATCTTGCCTTCTTTAATAAATACAACAAATTTAAATAGAATACAACTGCTGACTGACATTAGTATGAATAGTCCATGGAATTTCTTTTTAAAGTCACGCAGTATTTCATTAAACTTTAAAACATCATTGAAAACATTGAGAAATGTAAATAAACATCATAAATCAAATATTTTATTGTCAGCATCATGATTTCAAGATCTGCATGCTGAATACTTATGATTAGGCCTGTTTGATGTTGGTAAATTTGAGATTTTGTAAGACAAAAGAAGCGTCATTTCACATAATCTATTTCTCTCCACAACTTGTCAAAACCTCTAATTTCTAATGTTGTTAACTTAAAGGAGGGTTTTTTTTGTTTGTTTTTGTATTGTTTTATTTTCTTTTGAGAAATGTTAGCATCTACTAAGAAAATCTATTCTAGACCAACTGAACTTGGGAAATCTTTCTATTTAGATTCCCACTCTGCTTCTTTCCTTCTTTGGAGCTTACTTTTCAAGTTTTGGGTTGCTTTTTGGAAGGTTTCAAGAGAAGATGAGTTGTGTATTGCATAGTGAGAAATGAATAGGGTTACAAGTTGAGAAAACTCAAGGAGGACTAATTAATGAAAAGATGAAAAATAAAATGGCTATAGAACACAAAATCCTTGACATCAGGGACTATTTCATTTTTTTTTTCTTTGTAGCCTGAGAACATAGTACAATGTCTTACACATAGTAGATACTTAACAAATACTTGCTGAATAAATGACAAACAAGTAGTTACCAACTTGCTTTCTTGTTAGTAAGTTAGGTAATGTCACAAAGGCCATGCAGTTGATTTCCTCCTTAAGTAGGAGAAACATTTTCACCTGAGACAGTAGTTAAAATAGTGGTTATTATAAAATGCCATCTTTGAATCGCTTTGCAGGTCCATTTTCATATATTAGTTTTCCTCAGACTTCATTTCAAATAAGCAATCAATTTTTGTCAATGTCTTATGAGTTAGATTCCATGATGGATATTGACACCTTTCTCTTCTTCTAGTTTCTAGACCTTTGCTTTCCCTTCAATTATTACATAAGGAGTGAGTACCCATGATCATTTAAAAAAATAATATTTTTAGATCTAGCTAGTGTTCAGCTCTTTTCTAGTAGATGTAAAAGCCAAAAAATGAGATGATTTTCTTGGATGGAAAAAAAAAATTAAGAGTGCTACATGACATCTGCATGAGTGTAAGATAGTGAGTGAGTGTTGGGGTTGACTAGAAACAAGGCAAATTAGACTAGGTTGAAGTATAATATGTTATAGCATCTATATTTATTTTTTCTTACAAAACAGATTGGTTAAACTTTTCAAGGCACTTCTTATTTTTATCCCCAGATAAAGCCTATCTAAACATATTTCCTATTATTAAATTGGGACAGGGATCATTCTAGGTCACCTCTATGAATACTATAACTTTTTTAAATTGGGTACGATATCAAGTTCAACTAACTGATTAAAATTTATTTAAATATCATAAGCATCTATAATAAAATGTTTTTCATTCAGGCAACAAACATGTATGAGACATGTGAATAAGTGCCAGGTACTGAGCTAAACAACAGAAATACAAATAATAGCAGAAAGAGAGTCTATGCCCTCAAGGAAGCTTAAATTCTAATAGGGAAAGAAACTGTATGAAACAATCTGAAAAGTGGTGGTGAAGGGGATGGTACCCAGCACAGGGGCATGATTGTTGTTGTTGTTGCTGCTGTGTTTGTCCTTCGTTCTTGAAGACGACCACAACATCAGGGAAATGATGACATGACTTGCAGTTGACTTTGATTTGAGTGAGGCAGGGCTGTGCAACATCACCAGCCTCACTTTCTGCTTCAGAGCTATCTGGGTCCAGTGACCTGATATTCACCAGGACAACTGGAGATGGCCCAGGATGCATTAGGAGACCCTGGCCATTTCAGGCACAGCCCTCCCTCATTCAAATCAAAGTCAACTGCAAGTCATGTCATCACTTCCCTGATGTCATGGTCCTCTTCAAAAACAAAGGACAAACACAACCCGTGAGTAGCCTCTCCCCTCCCCTCCCCACCCCTTCCTTCCTCTGCCCTCCCCTCCCTTTCCTGCATTCTCTCCTGAGGGTACTCTGCCCAAGGAAGGTACATTTCGATGGCCAAAGGCTGCCTCCTTAACTTTGGGTTTACTGGCTAGATTTCTTTCTCAAAAACCAAGCCTTAAACCCAACTCACTCTGGGTGCCCTCCGAGCATAGAGTGAATATAAATACTAAATAGTAACTATGTCTCTTTTGGGCAAGAACCCTGGGCTTTTCCCCTCCCAATATGATTTTTTTTATTGAGTTTTTGATTAAAGGGGCCTTCCCTTGATTAACTTCGTAAAGAGGCCTAATCACCCAATGGGCCTTACCTCTGAGGCCCATGATAGAGAAAATCCAAAGAAATGAACTTTATCGTTCCTGGGTGCACTTCTTTCTGGAAGAGTCATCCAATCAGAGGGAGAGGCCACAGGTACAAAAGGGATTTCCAGTGTGTGAATTACAGGACTGGAGTAATTTTCCAGAGTGAAGAGATTTCTAGATCATAGCAGAAAAAGTCCTAGGTACAAGCTGGAAAAAAATAATAGAAATTCAAATTTTGAATGTATCTGTGATCTTATCAATGTGGATATCACCATCACAGATGCAAATCATAACTCATCCATGCCTGCTTACCTTATATTATTCTTATTTATGTTCTCATTCATTTGTCACAAGGAGAGCAACCTGCTGGAGTCATCTGGTATGCTGGTGGCTCTCCTCACTTTCTCTTGTTTTGTGTTTTTGGAGGAGGGAAGGCAGGGCAATTGGGGTTAAGTGACTTGCCCAAGGTCACACAGCTAGTAAGTGTGTCAAGTGTCTGAGGTCATATTTGAACTCCTGGGCCAGGCTCTACTCACTACGCCACCTAGCTGCCTCTCCTGACTTTCTCTTGACAATAGGAAGAGCTCGGTGGAGAACATAGGCTACATTGGTTATCTCTTCGCTCCTCACATAACTGGCCCAATTTATTTTTATTTTTTGCTTTTTTCAAAAATTCTAGTTCCATTTGTAATTCCTTAATTGCTAAGGCCATGGAAGTCTAGTCACATCAGCAGTGAACTTCTCCATTATCCTCTTAGTGATAAGCATTTGTAATTTCTTAGAAATTCCTGGGATGCCAGCAGAATATTAGTTTTCAAAAGCTGGCATTTCAGGGAGTAAATGAATTTATGAATGAATGTATGTAACATTATTAAACACATACTTTGTATAAAGATTGTGCTAAGCTTTAGGGATACAAATTGAAACAAATGTGAAGACAGCTCCTGCCCTAGAGACTTAAATTCAAATAAGGATATAACACAAAAGGGCTATTGGTGGTGAGGTTGAGTCTCTTTGGTCAAGAAGAGTTACAAGGATATTGAGTGGGCCATAGAAAAGTAGATTTACATACCACATCCAGGAATAATAGCAGAATTTATATAATCATGAGAGGAAAGTGTCCATATCTGGAGGTGGTAGATGGAAAGGAGAGAGTGAAGTAAAAAATGGTGGCAAGAACTGTCCTAAAATAAAGGCTGGCAAGAGACAGTACCCATCAGTAGAGTAGGGCAGTAAGAAGGAAGTACCTGTAGTGTGGTTTCTGTTGTGGGTGGCAAAGTGGGAGACTGTAGAGGTGGTAATAGCACAGGAGGGAGTGGAGGAAGCACAGTGGTTTGGGCTGTGCCATAAATGAAAAATAAAGTGGGAAAGGGTGCTCAGCACTTGGTGACAGGCAAGGAGGAAACGGCAAACTGGAGCTAGAGCTTTTCTTGAATTAATGGTCTGCAAAAGGTTGTCATCAATCAGATAAATTAGGCCCCAGGTCAAGAAATTATTTGGCCAGGTAATGCACGGATGCCACATAATCATCTTAAATTTATTATGTCCAGAATAGAACACATTACCTCCTCCTAACTTCCCAATTTCTGTTGTATGCCCAGAATTCTTCCAGAGTCCACCTGAACATTTTACTGTAATTCCCTGTCTCTTATCTTCATATCCAGTCACTCTCAAAATCTGGTTTATTGCTGTACCTCTACAGCATCTCTTACATCTGCCCTTCTCAACATTAATACTCAAAATACGCTCTTTAAGGTGCTCATTCCTGCTCTCCTGGAGTATAATTTCCCAATATATTTTATTTCATTAAATATTTCCCAATTACATGTATATTTTTTAATTTATTTTCTGTTATTTAATATTTTTAGTTTTCAACATTGATTTCCACAAGATTTTGAGTTACAATTTGTTCCCCATTTCTACCCTCCCCCACATATCAAGATGGCATATATTCTGATTGCCCCTTTCTCCAGTCTGCTCTCCTTTCTGTCACACCACTCCCTGCCCCATCCCCTTGCCCCTTACTTTCTTGTAGGGCAAGATAGATTTCTATACCCCATTGCCTATATATCTTCTTTCCCAGTTGCATGTAAAAAATAACTTTTTTATGAACACTTGTTTTTAGACTTTGAGTTCCAAATTCTCTCCCTTCTTCCCTCCCTACCCACCCTCCTTAAGAAGGCAAGCAGTTCAACATAGGCCACATATGAATCATTGTGCAAAACACTTCCATAATAGTCATGTTGTGAAAGACTAACTATATTTCCCTCCCTCCTATCCTATCCCCTTTTACTTACTTTTCCCCCTTGACTCTGTCCGTTTTCAAAAGTGTTTGCTTTTGACTACCTCCTCTCCCAATCTTCCCTCCCTTCTCTCATCCCCCCACTCTTATCCCCTTTCCCCCTACTTTCCTGTAGGGTAAGAAACTCAATTGAGTGTGTATGCTATTTCCTCCTTAACTCAAATCTGATGAGAGCAAGATTCACTCATTCCCTTTCATCTGCCCCTGCTTCCCTTCCAATAGAACTGCTTTTCCTTGCTACTTTTATGTGAGATAATTTACCCCATTCTGTCTTTCCCTTTCTCCTTCTCCCAATACATTCCTCTCTCACCCCTTAATTTTATTTTATTTTTTAGATGTCAACCCTTCATATTCAACTCACCCTGTGCCATTTGTCTATATGTATATTCCCTTCAACTACCCTAACACTGAGAGAAGTCTCATCAGTTACAAATATCATCTTTCCATGTAGGAATGTAATCAAAACAGTTCAACTTTAGTAAGTCCCTTAGGATTTCTCTTTCTTGTTTACCTTTTCACGCTTCTTTTGATTCTTGTATCTGAAAGTCCAATTTTCTATTCAGTTCTGGTCTTTTCATCGAGAATGCTTGAAAGTCCTCTATTTTATTTAATATCCATATTTTGCCCTGGAGTGTTATACTCAGTTTTACTGGGTAGGTGATTCTTGGTTTTAATCCTAGCTCCTTTGACCTCCAGAATATCATATTCCAAGCCCTTCTATCCCTTAATGTAGAAGCTGCTAGATCTTGTATTATCCTGATTATGTTTCCACAATACTCAAATTGTTTCTTTCTGGCTGCTTGCGATATTTTCTCCTTGACCTGGGAATTCTGGAATTGACTACAATATTCTTAGGAATTTTCTTTTAGGGATCTTTTTCAAGAGGTGATTGGTGGATTCTTTCCATTTCTATTTTACCCTCTGGTTTTCCTTGGTAATTTCTTGAAAGATGACATCTAGGCTCTTTTTTTGATCATGGCTTTCAGGTAGTCCAATAATTTTAAAATTATCTCTCCTGGATCTATTCTCCAGGTCAGTAGTTTTTCCAATGAGATATTTTACATTGTCTTCCATTTTTTCATTCTTTTGGTTGTGTTTTATAATTTCTTGATTTCTCATGAAGTCACTAGCTTCCACTTGCTCCATTCTAATTTTTAAGGTAGTATTTTCGTCAGTGGTCTTTTGGACCTCCTTTTCCATTTGGCTAATTCTGCCTTTTAAGGCAGTCTTCTCCTCTGGCTTTTTGGAGCTCTTTTGCCATTTGGGTTAGTCTATTTTTTAAGGTGTTATTTTCTTCTGTATTTTTTGCGTCTCCTTTAGCAATTTGTTGATTCATTTTTCATGATTTTCTTGCATCACTCTCATTTCTATTCCCAGTTTTTCCTCTACTTCTCTTACTTCTTTTTCCAAATCCTTTTTGAGCTCTTTCATGGCCTGAGACCAATTCATATTTTTCTTGGAGGCTTTTGATGTAGGAACGTTGACTTTATTGACTTCTCCTGGCTCTATGTTTTGATTTTCTTTGTCACCAGAAAAAGATTCTGTAGTCTGACTCCTTTTACACTGCTTGCTCATTTTCCCAGCCAATTACTTGACTTTTGAGCTTTTTTTGTCAGGGTATGACTGCTTCCAGAATGGAGAGTGCTTTCTCCCAAGCTTCAGGTGTTTTGCACTACTGGTTTCAGAGCTAGTTCTATTTTGAGGTTGTATGATGCTCCTCTCCTGACCTGTGCTCTGGTCTGTGAGAGCAAGCACTCCTTTTTGCAGTGTAACTACCAGGAGTAATCCCTCTCCACAGTCACCACAAGTTCTGCCACACCTGCACTCCTCCTCCCCAAAGAACTGCCAGCCAGGACCATGACCCAGATCCAAGCAGGACAAATCAAGAGAACCCTGCTTCTGAGCCAGCATGTGATTCCTACACTCCCACTCTGATCTGCCACTTGATTCCTCACACAGTGTGGGCAGGGGGTCCAGAAGCAGCTGCCACTGGAGCTCTGAAAGCAACCTCCAGAGCTTCCTGCTGCTGCAGCCCGCCACCCCTGGGGCTGGGACTGGACCATGCACTTTTCTCACCCATATCCAGCAGTTTTACCACTGACCTGCTCCATTGTCTTTGGGTTTTGTGGGTTGAGAAAGCTTAATGATTCAGGGCCCTGAGGCCTGCTTCACCCAGTCTACTCCCAGCCTGGTCTGTCCTGGCGTGGCCCATGCTGGACTGTGTTCCGCTCCCAGTACAATTCAATAGACCCTTCCCAGCGACCATCCAGCATGTCTTGGGCAGGAGACTTGTTTCTCTCTGTTATTCCACGGGTTCTCCAGCTCCACTATTTGTTTAGAGTCATTTTTATAGGGGGGAGAGCTTAAGTGAGTCCTTCTTTTCAAGCCACCATCTTGGCTCCACCCCTCCATGTAAATTTTTTTTAACATTTGTGGGTTTTTTTTTTAATTTTGAGTTCCAAATTCTCCCTGTCACTCCCTCCCTTTGCCGCTCCTTGAGAAGGCACTCAATTTGATACATATTGTACAAGTGAAGGCATGAAAAATATATTTTTATTAGCCATGTTACAATAGAAAACAGAAGGAAACAACCAGAAAAATAAAGAAACCATCCTCTTCTTCATTTCTTATACCTCCATTTCTTATAGCACTATAGTATTCCATTACAATCATATACCAGAACTTGCTCAGCTATGCCGCCATTGATGGGCACCCCCTCAATTTACAGTTGTTTGTCACCACATAAAGAGATGCTATAAATATTTTTGTACATATAGGTCCTTTTCCTTGGAGCTTTGTGGAATACATATCTATTAGTGGCATCTCCTGGAATTTTGTAACAATCTAAATAGACTCCCTTCTTCCAGTGTTGCCTCTCTCTCCATATATATATGTGTGTGTGTATATAAATATATATGTATATATATATATATATTTATATATACACACACACGTATATATGTATGTATATATACATATATATGTATGTGTATATATATATATGTATAATATCCTTGCACCAAAAATTAAAATCAATTTATTGTCCATTTTCATTGTCCAAGTTTTATGTGTGTGTAAATGTATGTATATATACAGGTATATGTGTGTATATGTGTATGTGTGTGTTTATACATATGTATGGAGAGAGAGAGAGAAAGAGAGAGAGAGAGAGAATGAGAACTCAAAATCTGAGGGGTAGGGAAAAGGAGATAACATGATAGTGTGAAAGAGCTCTTGTTCTGAAATATGTGATATTGCATAAGTCACTTCATTTCCATACACCTCAATTTCTTCATCTGTAAAATAAGGAGAGAGGACTAGATGGTGCCTATCAAGTGCCTTCCATTTCTAGATCTAAGTTCTAAAGCCTAAGTACATCACATCCCTTGAAGCAGTAGTCTGTTGCCATCTGAAAAATAAATTTTTTAAAAAGCTCATCAATCTTTAAGAATTAAAATAAATGTGAACCCTAAAGTACAGCTTGGAAAATTATGTTTCTGAGGAAAGGGTTAGCATGATTTTGCCTGATGAAGCAAAATAAGGTAGATATCACAACAAAACATCATAACATGCTGGTGACAGCAAAGCCTAACTGTGTCTTGCTAATAGTCAATGCATGATAAATCTTTGGTCATGGATTGAGTGGGAACATTCCTTTAAACAGGTTTTACCCTTCCTAACCAAAATTCAGATGCAGGAATATTTATTGGTTGGGCAAAATAAATTGAGTCTTTAATTTGCTTTCTAATAATAATGACAGTATACTCATTTATATAGAATTTAATGGTTTCTGAAATATTTTCTATTTCAGCAGGTGGGGGAATTTGTGGAAACATTATTATTGCCCAGAAAACTTGTGATTTGTACATGGTTAGAGCTTGCACTCTAATCCAAGTTTCCTTATTCCATGTTCATTCTTCTCTTGAGTCCTTTCAAATGACATGTTGCCTTTTCAAATGATCTAAGGTCTTGAACTGTCTCTTTCTCTTCATTTGGCCTAACCACATAATAATGGCAACAGCATAAGAGTCATCCATTTAAACCACGTGTTCTTGAAGAAGCCTGTCATCTATGCTCCGTGGTTTAAATTCTTACTCCTAATGAATGTCACACACAAATAATTTATAATAGGACTAAGCTGGTACTAGGAAAAAGGCCAGTTCTTGTTTCCAAAATGAATGTTTGACTACTGAGCTTAATCTCAGAACAGCGACATGAAAGTGGGGGAAGGGAGGAAAGGAAATGGCAAACTTTTGGTTGCTTAGCCCATTTTCTGCTGGTCTACAGTTTTCTTGCATCAACAACCACCTAGATGTTGTTAATTAATAGTGTTTACTTGCTTCAGTTTATTACTTTTGTTGGGGGTATTGTTAGGAATAAAAGAAAACTCCTCTGTTGGATGTTTTCCTCGGAGCAAGTGCCCTCAGTAACACAAAATCTCTTGAAGGATCAAAACTCTCAGACAGATAGTAGACATTTGTTATGGCCAGTAAAGCAAAATACCAATTGTATGAGCTTTGAACTAAGCATGTGTCCCTTTAGTTTCAAATTGAACCTTAAGTCTGAGTCACTTCATTTTTAAAGGCATTGGGAATAGAAAGCTGATGATTCACATTTCCTTGATTTAAAACTCATGCTGCTGAGAGCTCTTCTTGAGGTAGAATGGTGAACTATAGGAAGTCAAATGGGAAGAGTTAGTAAAAAATTTTTTTCCAAGAGAACTGAGCTGTGATTAAGAAAACTATGTCATGACAAGCTTAACCAAAATCCAGATCTAGCAGGCAAAAACAAATACTTTTTAAGTATTTAAGCACCATATACAATGAATAATTTTGTGTTTTAGTTCTTTCAGGTTATTTGCTTATATGTGTTTGTGTGTGTGTGTGTGTACACCTATATAATATACATACATTATATATATATATATATACAAATATACACATATATATACACATACATACATACATACATACGTATGTATGTATGTATGTGTATATATGTTTGTGTGTGTGTGTGTATACAAACATATGTTTTATCCTGGTTTGATTATAAAAGTCTTAGGTGTAGGTAGAAAGTGTCTTCTGATTGTATTTCTCTACATGAATTGCCCCAAATACTACTTTGTGAATGAAGTAAATGTGCCCTTTGCTTCTTGGGACTTGAAAATTTGCTCTTCGGTCTTTATAGGCACTGATTCATCTAGAGTAGGGCTGTCTAATCTTAGGTTTTTATTGAAACAATAGACAATATATTTTGGTTTGTGATTTTAGTGAGAGCTCTGCTGTAGCTTGGCTTCATTTACTAAAGCATTTATGTAAACTTCTATGCTCGTAGGTGGGCTGCATAAATCACACTGCGGGGGCTCGCATGTGGGCCCTGCTTTGGACAGCCCTGATCTAGAAATTTACAAAAATGACATCTGATTAATTTAGAACTCAGACCAGAGTACTAGCTTTTGTAGAACAATGACATGAGTACAGTTCTGTAAAAGTTTAGATATCCTTTCCTATGTTCTTCTAGTTTCTGCTACTTAGAATCACAGAATTAAATGACTTACAAAATTTTGAGAAGAAATAGGGCCAGCACTATTAGGTATCATCATTAACATATGACTAGTACAGGTGTGGTCAGAGATATCAGCTGTGTTCATAGTAGTGACTATATGGTAGAGCCTACTTAAACCCACCAATGAGATTAAACCAATTTGCCCTCCTAGATCTTCAGATGAGAACAACTGTTACCTTTTTGAAAGATGTTGAACCAAATACTAACAATTTGCTTCAGTTGACAATGGCTATTGTCATATCAATACCCTGATTCCCTGGGGGCGTAATGGGTGTTCATGGAGGACTAGCATGTCTGGTGTGAGGCCTTAACAAGAGCCCTTTTCAGACCTGCCCATCCACCTTTTGTGTCCACCTGTCATCCAACTTTCACCTCTGTCTCCAAGAAGTTGTAGCATGCATAGCAGCCCACACCCTGGTAAAACCACTTCAGCAGACAGGCTACACCTGCTTGAGGGTAACCAATAGGCCTCAAACTGTCATTGAATTAGGAGAATGTCTTCCCCAAGCAAGTGAAAACTTCCTTTTGTTGAATGGGTGGATGAGAGCAGTTTGTTCCAGTGGCCATGAAGGTGGCTAAAGCAGGTGCTGTATGGCTCTTACAGCTTCATCAGATATTGAAGGCACTAAGGTCATCCGTTTCTCTTCCAGGCCATTGCCAGTCATCTTTTGTCTTGCCACAGGACTTCACTGACTCTGGAAGAGAGTGTGAGGCTGATGACTTTGTGCAACTCTGCCTCACTTAAATCCAATTCCCATGCGAGTGAAGACATTCTGTGATGTCATTAGTCTTCTTTGAAAATGAAGAGTGAACAACAACTCTGATTCCCTCTTGTCCAAAGCTTTCTACACCCTTAAATCCCAGGTATACTCATTTCCCCAGGCTACAATCACACTGGGGTGTCTGATCCTGTAAGTAGTATGTTGTATTTCCCAGCAGGGTCCAATCTAAATAAGAAATCAAGCCTTCAGTGATTAAGCAGGCTGTTCACATGGCTTAGACTCAGAATGCCTCCTATTACTAGTTAGCAGGACCAAGCTGGAGACTCACCCTGAACACCACAATAGCAGCAATATACCTGACCAGCTGCAGCTATATTTACTACACTAATTCTCAGTGTACCTCCCCCATGATTACCTCCTGTACTCCTTCAGAAAATAGAGAAGTAATTGATTAATGGAGTAATTAAGTAATTAGATGGAGCTTAATTGTCTTCATGTATCTACATTATTTGCCTTGGCAAAACATATAAGAAATAATTGTGGCCAAAGTGAACGACTCTAGCCAAGTCTTTAATTAAATATTGGAGTGGAGCCTCCTTCTTCTGGCACAGATCATGATGAGGATACTAGTTATGTTGAAGTAGAAGGGAAGAGTAGAGTGAGAGGGAGTACCAGCTGGGTGTTCCCTGTAAGAACTGGGATTGAGAAGATAGGTATATCAGCACTTTGTCCTCACGTTATTCTTACAGAGACAGGAAAGTTGTGCAATTCTATGTAGACTGATAGCATTTTAGATGAAGTATTAAATTTGATGGATGGAGCTTTGTTTTTATCCTTTTAGTTTGTTTTTGGATGTTAATATTCTAAGCCTGAATTTTGATGCTTAGAAAATAGACTTTTTTTTAAACAGATTGATTTGCAGATATTATTTTGGTCACCTCTGAAGGGTTGATTATCTAATTTGTATATTCTTAATTATGTAATTTATATGTATGTATATTCTTATTATGTCTATTCTTGCAACTTTTAAGTCCTCAACAGCATCTCCTCTAGAAAGCAGACTGGTCAAGGGGAAGGTAACAATTCCAATGATTTTGTCTCATTTACTTCTGTAAGGGCAAGCAAAGTGGGACTTTTTGCTGTTTTTTCTTTGGGAGTTTTAGTTCTTCTCTGCACTAAGGCAATCAAATGCCTTTGATTGAGTCTTGCCTTTGATTGAATCAAGAGTCTTTGATGACTTGCTTAAGTCCCAAGAAAGCCTAAGGCACATGAGTTTCAGTCACATGAGCCTGGGTCATGAGGGTTGTGATGCCCTCTGACCCTGAAGAATTGTATATATATTATGAGGTTAGCATTTTGCTTTGGGGCTCACTCATGGGAAGAGTGTTCATGTGATGTAACCAGATAAGACTCTGGGTAGCCATTAAGGAGCTTCCTGGCTTTAAAAAGCTCAGATGTTGGTGCTTCTCTCTCTGGTTTGTATTGGCAATTAAGGAGGGCTTTTAGCACTTATTCACCCAAGTGTCCTTGAAGAGTTTGGCCTAGTTTACATGGGTTTTAGTGACATGTTTGTGACATCAAAGACTTTTAGACCACATGGATTTAAGTCACATTTTGGTGACACTTTTAGGTCACATGGGTGAGTCGTATGTGTGACTCACCTTTGACTCTGAACAAGATATATAACCCCAGAGGTTGGTGTTTCCCCTCGGGGGCTCTCAATCTTGGAAGTGTATTGATGTGGAGACTCTGGGCAGCTGTAGTCAAGAGCTCTCCAGCTTGTAAACCCAGACATTGGCACTTTGTTAAACCCTGGTAACTATGCATTGAGATTTGAATCAGACAAGGTCTATCTGTTGGTGTTTGTAATTTGTTTGTATTTGCTCTGAAGTTCAGGTTGCTGGCTTTTTCCCCTGAAGTAAGTGAATGATATTTGTATGTTGGATTGAAATAACACTACTTTCCTTAGTAAAACAGATCAAAGAACCTGTCTTGGCAGCTTTCTGTGTGCTGGTTGTTGGTGAGTCTTACACCCCTACAACAGCTGCTAGCCAGATTGTTGCAACAGTATTGCTTTTGGTCAGACAGTTAGAAGCCCTGTCTGTTGATTTGTGTTATTTGCTCTGTTTGTATAATTGCTGCTTGTAATTTCTGTTTGTATTTGCTCTGAAGTTCAGGGTGTTGACTTTTCCCCTGAACTAAGTGAATGTTATATATGTTTGATTAAATTAAAATTGATAAATCCTTTAAAGTTGCATTCCTTTAGAAAAGCAGATCAAGGAAGCTGTGCTAGTAGTCCTGTGTGCTGGTGTTATTGGTCTTACATTCCCACAGCAGCTGCTAGTAACATTGTTGTTACAAATTCCAGAAAAGGGATATATTGGAAAAGATGCTGATGCTGTTGGTTAAAACACAGTTTATGGATTGTCAGTATTCTTTTCTTGGTTTACCTGTTTCAGAATTTTGAAAAGTTGATTGAAAAAAATAGCTTTTTTAGGCATTACTTTGATTTTTTGTTTTTAAATTTGTCAGCCTTCTTTATAGAACTTTGAGACTTAGTTTTTTTTTTTAAGATACTGAGCTTTCTGGCTTATCTTTTCATAAGTGGAGAGCATTGCTTATAGATATTCATTAGACCAAAGTCTTTGTATTCATAATAAGTATTATTCATCTAAATAAGTAAACTTTTGCAGTCAATGACTTTCTTTGTATTATCTTCTCCATATCTTTCTATTTGAGTATTTCCACTACTGTTTTATTCCCTTTTTGTCTAGCTGCCTCTGTCCTCTTTTTTTTTTTTTGCAAAATATTACAAAGGAAAAAATTCGAAGGCTAGGAATAGCTCAAAAACCAAAGAAGAGAAAAGAAGCCTCAAGAGAGATTGTTATAAGACACAACAACTAATTGAGGTCACCCTGAGAGTATTTGTATGTAAAACCAAAAGAAGAATAACCACATGCAAAATGGAAGAGATTGTTAGTTTTATAGTGATTGTCTTTACTTAGCAACAATATTAAAACCACATGTTTGGACTCTGCTGCCTTAATTTAGTATACAATGAATTCGTTGACAAATGTTAATGATAATTAAAATAATGAGCAATAAAAATGACTGGACCAGACAAACTACATGTTAAAGAGATCCAAATGGAAGTTTGATTGCATTCAGGAACTAATTTTGAAGATATCACAATCATAACACATAAAAACAATGAAAAAGGTAATGAAGGCAATTGCTTCTGTAAGAAAGAATAACTGAGAAAATATTACAAATTGTACATTCAAATGATTGTTTTTCACCGTCATAAAATCTTTTGAATGTGATTCGGACATGCATGAATACTGTCATAGATGAAAATAAAGGATGAGGAGAATGAAATAGGTAAACCTTTATAAATTGTTTCCTATGGCAGACAACAAGTCATTGTCACCTATCTTACCAAAGTTGTTTAAGTGTGAAGATTTTTATGGTGTTTATTATTTAGATTTTTAAATAAGTATTTTACTCTTTGGAACATGGTGTAGATCTGAAGTTTCCCCTTAAACAAGTATACGATAAAAATATGCAAGTCTCTTGTAAGATATTAAGACACTTTTTTTCTAGTATTTGCTTAGTGTTGGCATTAAGCAAGAGCTAAAAGGGAATGTGTGTGTGTGTGTGTGTGTATTTCTTCATTATGAGTCACTTATATTAATTAAACCACTGGACAGCTCTAAAATATGTTGATCCAAGATTCAGCAGTATCATGAAAAACATACTCTGCAGAGGTTTTTTTTTTTTTTGCTTGTTTGTTGTTGCTGTTGTTGGTTTTCTTCTTCTTCTTTTTCTTCTTCTTCTTCTTCTTCTTCTTCTTCTTCTTCTTCTTCTTCTTCTTCTTCTTCTTCTCCTTCTTCTTCTTCTTCTTCTTCTTCTTCTTCTTCTTCTTCTTCTTCTTCTTCTTCTTCTTCTTCTTCTTCTTCTTCTTCTTCTTCTTCTTCTTCTTCTCCTTCTTCTTCTTTTTCTCATTATTCTTCCTCTTATTCCCAATTGAGGGAAAGTCTCTAAATATTCCTGTTTAGATGACACTACATTAATTGCATTGAGCTGGGTCATAATAAAAGCCTATTATATGAAATATAAAGTGATATAAAATAAATTGATCTCAGCATCTGCACTTTAAAAATAATGTGGGAGAGGGAGAGGAGAGGGAGAAAGTTCTAAAGTGCCATGACTTTTTACATTTTATTGGATCTATGGTCTGATCTCACTCACTTGTTGATCTCACCTTAGCCCATCACTTCAATCATTGTTATATGTTCAAATTTATCTTCCAGAGTTCTGTGATAACCTAAGTGTATGCTATGATCATTTATTTTTCATGGATAAACTTCCAATATTTTCTCATTAATTAATTACTTTGAGTGATCAATCCAATTCATTAAATATTAATTATTTAATGAAACAGAGAAACCTTCTCTATTTTTCCAATCATCTTCCCTGTAAAATTCCATACCAAAGTGCTCCTCTTTTGTCACCATTCCCCTCTACATTTTGTTTTCTCCATTAGACTGACCTCCTTGATGCAGGCATTATTTTTCTGTATTTATTTTACTGGCACTTAGTACAAGTTGGGCACATAGCAAGTAATTAATGTTTTTTAAGTTATTCATACATTTATTTTAGCATTGTCTATTTCCATTTGTATAGAAGAATAGGGAAAGAGACTGGCAGCTATGGGATCATTTCTGAATTTATTTAGCGTAAGAATAATAGAACAATATAACAAAGCAGGAATATGAACAACTAAGATGAAATAATGTTAGCTTCACAGTTCTTTGTACTTCACCTCCACATTCTTTTTTTATAAAATAGAAGTTAAAATCAACGGAACAAGGAGAAAAGGGATACATTACATTTATCTACGATTTATGCAAAAGATCTTTATGATATGCCTGATATATGACAGTCATTGTGCTATTTGCTGGGGATACAAAAGCAAAAATTAAATAATTCCTGCCCTCAAAGAGCTTAAAAATCTATTGGGGATGGATAGGTTATGAACAAAAACATTTATATAGAAAAATAAATACAAAAGATATTAATTCTTGAGAGACAGACCAAGAAACTGAGACCAGGAGAGGCTTCTTATAGGTAGTGGACTTGGTGCGATCTTTGAAGGAAGCTTAAGATTTCCATGAGGTGAATGTAAAAAGGAAGCCATTCTACAAGGATGTGGAGCTGGAATTGTTGTATACAGAAAATAGCAAACAATGTTTGCTTGACTATATTGTAAAGTACATGGAGGAGATTAATGTGAAATAGGGCTGAAAACTAGGAATAATAGAATTTTAGAGTGTGGCATTTATTATAAATTTACAATTCACCGTAATGTTTATGAAAAGAATTTAAAACCAAATAGGGATAGAGTTGATCACTAAAAAGAGTGTCAGGGACTAAAACTAATCATTTCCTTAATAAAAAGAATGACAGAGTAAGGAAATTCCTTTTCTTAGTACGGGTTAACACCATCACTGTAACTTACACTCTTAGAGCAGACCTGCACAATGTACAGCCCACCAAAGGCCCACAAAAGATGTAGAGGATGTAAAAGAAAGTAAAGCTGTAACAAGTGCTTTGTCCATGCCCCGCTTAACCCACCTTCCACTAGTCACTATTGTGGCGATCATTTAACTTGCTGGGTGGAATGCCACTGGGTACTTGCTCCTGTTTATCATGCGACTTGTGGCAACCAACCATCATCAGTTTGTCTCTAGTCTGAGAGGAGTTTTGCTCTCTTTTCAGTTATTGAACAGGGGAAAAAGTGAGTGCAGCCATGTGTCAACACAACTAACTCCCACTATGTGATGAGTGGCAACAATGTGAGGACTTCTTCCCCTCCTTTGCTGCGTGGACTCCCTCCAAGTTACATGAGTGTCTCGTGCTCTCTCCAAGGACAGACACTCAGTTCAGTATTTCTTTGTGTGTGAGCAGTTGCTGTGGAGATTTTTTGGTTCTAACATTTAAGTTTGGGAGATGACTTTGTAAAAGGAATGATAAGAAGAAACATTTCTCTTAATTAAGTTTATTTTTGCTTTTACGTTGTCTGAGATCAGGATTGCTACCACTGCTTTTTTTTTTTTTTCACTTCAGCTAAAGCATAATATACTCTGTGTTTCCTGTGAGGTATTTTATCAGAAGTTAGAGTGTTTAACCCAGAGTGGACAAATAAATACTTGTTACTTGCATGAGAGACAAAATACTGTGCCTTGTTTGCCAAGAAGTAATAGCCATTTTGAAGGAATACAATTTTCATTGCCATTTCGAATCCTGACTTAAGCAAATTGGACACCATTGAAAAACAAATCAAATTGTTGAAAAATCTCAGTGGGGAACAATGGTTTTTCGAGAAAATAAACTCATAAAATGAGGCAGCTACTAAAATTAGTTTTTAGATTTCTAAAGAAATTTATTTCAAACATGATTCTGGAGTATGATAAACTTCTGACAAGAAGTATAATACACAGCATTAATTAAATGTAAACAAAGAAAAATTGAAAAATATGTTAAAATTTGTACCACTTAGGAAAGTAATTTTTTAAACATTAATGTGATTTCATGATAAATAAAAATCTTAAGTAATAATTGATATTAATTGAAATTTCCCTTTTTTAAATATAGTTTATTTGAAAAAATAGTTTAATTATTAATTATATTTTTACTTGGAAAGTGAGCTGCTAAAAACCTATAATCCTTGGGATATATTTCTGTAATTGCCTTGCTATTTATTCAAAAAATGCATCAAAATTCATTAGGGAAATTAGTCTATGATTTTCTTTATCTGTTTTAGCTCTTCCTGGTTTAGGTATCAGAATCACATTTGTGTCATTAAAGAAGTTTGGTAGGATGCCTTCTTCACCTATTTTGCCAAATAGTTTATATAGTATTGGAATTAATTGTTCTTTAAATGTTTGGTAGAATTCACTCATGAACCTCCCTGGCACTGGGGATTTTTTCATAGGGAGTTCATTAATAGCTTGTTCAATTTCTTTTTTCTAAGATGGAGTTATTTTGGCATTCTATTTCCTGATCTTTTAATCTAGGTAATTTATTTTTTGTAAATATTCATTGATTTTGCTCAGTTTGTCAGATTTATTGGCATATAATTGGACAAAGTATTTATTAATGATTGCTTTAATTTCTTCTTCGTTGGTGGTGATTTCACCCTTTTCAGTTTTGATACTGGATATTTTATTGTCTTCTTTCTTTTTTAAAAAAATGTAATTAACCAATGGCTTATGTACCTTTAGATTTTTTCATAAAATGAGCTCCTAGAATTATTTATTAGCTCAATGGCTGTTGTTGTTGTTTTAGTTTGTTGGTTTGTTTGTTTGTTTTACTTTCAATCTTTATTAATCTCACCTTTGATTTTCAAGATTTTCAATGTGGTGCTCAATCGGGGATTTTTAATTTGTTCTTTTTCTAGTTTATTTTTTAGTTGCATGATTAATTCATTGATCTTTTTCCATTTTATTGATGTAAAAATTTAGAGAAATAAATTTTCCCCTAAATACAGCTTTGGCTGCATCCCATAAATTTTGTATATTTTCTCTTGTTGTAATTCTCTTTAATGAAATTATTATTTCCATGATTTGTTCTCAGACCCATTTATTCTTTAAGATTAGGTTATTTTGGTTTCCAATTATTTTTTAATCTGTCTTTCCACTACCCTTTGTTGAATCTAATTTTTGTTGCACTGTGGTCCAAAAAGAATACATTTAATATTTCTGCCTTTTTACATGTGATTTTGAGGTTTTTATGCCCTAAATCATAGTCAGTTTTTGTGTAGATACTATGTTCTGCAGATTAAAAAAAAAGAGACGTATTTCTTTCTGTTCTCAGTTTTCTCTGAAGGTCTGTCATATCCTTCTTTTCTAACATTCTATTTACTTCCTTTATTTCTTTCTTGTTTATTTTTTTTGGTTGAATTTATTGAGCTCTGAGAGGGTACGGTTGATGTCCCCCACTAGTATTGTTTTACATTTTCTTCCTGTAATTCATTTAACTTCTCCTTTAGAATTTGGGTGCTATACCACTCGGTGCATCTACATTTAGTGTTAATATTGCTTCATTGTCTATGGTAAATTTTAGCAAGTTGTAGTTTCCTTCCTCATTTCTCTTAATTAGGTTTATTTTTGCTTTTACTTTGAGATCAGGATTGCTGCCACTGTTTTGTTTTGTTTTGTTTTGTTTTGTTTCACTTCAGCTAAAGCGTAATAGATTCTGTCTTTGTTTTCCGTGAGGCATTTTACATTTTCTTCCATTTTTTCCTTTGATTTTGTTTGATTGATTCTTGGATAGAGTCATGAGCTTAAGGTGTTGTTTTCCTCAACTGAATTTTGTACTTTCTTTTCCATTTGGCCAATTGTACTCTTTAAGGAATCATTTTTTTCAGAGGATTGTTGTATCTCCTTTTCCATTTGTCCTGTTCTACTTTTTAGGCAGTTTTCCAAGTGGTTGACTCCTTTTTTCATAAATCTCTTGCATCACTCTAATTTCTTTGCACTATTTTTCTTCTACCTCTCATATCATCTTAAGGTCCTTTATGAGCTATTCCATGAATTCTTTCTGATCTTCGATGACTCCCCATTTTTCCTCTAGGGTTTTATACATAGGTGTTGTGACGTTGTTGTCTCTTCCAAGTTTGTGTATTGGTCTTCCCTTTCACCATAATAAATTTCTATGGTCAGATTCTTTTTTTGCTGTTTTTTGCTCATCTTTTTTGTGGCCTTTTTCCTTTCTTTTAAATTTGATCTCTGCCCCCGTGGTGGAATGGGCTGTGTCTCAGGCTTTTTGTACCAGTGGCTACAGGCCTTGCTGTTTACCTGGTGCTATGCTGATGTTACACTGAAGCCCACAGGGACCCTTATGTCTGGTGCTCTGTTGAGGGGTTGTGGTAGAGGGTGGTTGGTGCTGCTAAAGGCTATGGGGTCTGGCAGGTTTGCCTGGTGCTGAGGTGTGGTCTTAGTGGTGGTGTCTGGCATGGACTGAGGCCTGGTGAGGTGTTTCTGTGTTTCCTGGGGGCTATACTGAAGCACACAGAGGCCTGGCAGTGGGAGGACTGTTTGTCTGGGGCTACACTGAAACATGGTGGTTCTAGGAGCTGGATTCTGATGATTCCCTTGGCTATACCAAGGCACGTGGAGGCTGTGGTGTTGACCTTTGTCTGCTCCACCATACTGGGACTCAGAATCTCCCTCTAGTTTGCTGAGGTGGGGCTTGCTATTGGCTTGCTGGGCTAGTTCCTGTCCTGGAATGTGTCCTTCTTTTACCTGAGCAAGATTGACCCTTCTTGCTGATCCTCCAAGTCTTCCACGTAAAAAGACTGCCCCACCTCATCTTTCTGCTGACTCTACTATTCCAGAATTTGTTATGGGGTGCTATTTGATAGTTGTTTGGAGGTGACTATGGGAGAGCTATAGAGATTTCCTGCTTACTCCACCATCTTGTCTCCCAGAAATCCTCCCAGAAATCAAAATCTATAGCTACATTGTATGTTAGAACTAATGTAATCTTCATGTAAATTGACTTTGTTAACCTCAGGTAACCCAAACTACACACCATGCTTTTGTACTGAAAAATGCTAACAAAAAATTGAAACTAGGAAATTATGTCTTATCTTTCAGTTAAATAAATATGGTCTCATAGTGAGATTGTTGCAGTTTGGGGGCTTTTTATTTTCTATCAATTGAGATTTGACAGCTGTTTATACAATATTTGCTTCTTGATTTTAGTCATATAGTAAGCACTTGTATGTCTTCAGAATGATGTGTTAGGAAATTGTAAAACAAATAAACAAAGAAGAAGCCAAAACTGAAGCTGTTCTGGTATGGGAGGCATGATGTAGTAGAAGTAACACTGGATTAGAATTTATAACACATAATATATAAATAATATAAAAGGCATAATAATAATAATAATAGCAAAAACATCAGCTACAACTACTACTACTACAGCTCCTCCTCCTAATAACATTATACTGCATTAAGCATTTTCAAAAGATCTTAAATTATTTTCTTTGGTTATATGACTCAAGTTCAATCCCAGATCTACCACCCAGGACTCTAAATGAGGTCATTAAGTGATAATATATATTCTGTGGGACAGTGGATAGAGTTCTGAGCCTGGAGTAAGGAAGACCTGAGTTCAAATCCAGCCTCAGTCACTTACTAGCTATGTGATCCCGGGCAAGTTACTTATCCTCTGTTTGCCTTAATCCACTGGAGAAGTAAATGGCAAGTCACTTTATTATCTTTGCCAAGAAAACCCCATGGACATCACTGGCATGCTCTGGTTCATGGAATCACAAAGAATTGGACACAACTGAATAATTGAACAATAACAGTAAGTGATAATTTAGAGAGAAAAAGAAGAGGGGCCAGGACAGAATCTTGATGGTGCATTCACAGTTTACATTATTTTAGCAATATTTTCAAATTTCATTTAAACTTTTTTAGTTTTTATGACATTTCTCTTATAAAAAATTCATATTATAGGACAATGTCATTCTATTTAAATTCACCGTACTTTTGACTATATCGATGTCAGAGAATAGTCTAAGATGTGAGAATCATTATCAATTTTTGTCAAAATGAGGGAAGGATTCTGTTTTGTTTACTTTCTATATTGCAGGCACTAATTTTATAATTTATTTAACTATAACAATATATTGTTTCAAGATTATGTTCCATGATTTGAATGTTAGAATATTTTCAATAAAGACTATTACTTTTTTTAAAGCATTACAGATATAAATAGAAGATATGCATATCTTCTAATGTAAAATGATTTCTACTCTTTCATAATTTTATTACATATTTCTATAATCATTCAATTTGGCTCTGAGTCTGTGGTTTCAAGGAATTCATGAGCTTTGCTTCTTTTTGGATTCTAGTTTGGATTACACATTGGGATTTTTGGTGCCAATAGGTTTTCTTTCAAGATGGGTGCTTTTGGAAATAATTGAAATTTTTAAAAATTCCTTCTTGAATAGTTATTTGTTCCATTCTTGGCTTTGCATGATTAGATCTCCAATGACAAAAAGCACCATAAGGTCTCCAAGATAATTCCTCCTCCTCCAATATTTCCCAACTATTAATTAATAAAATAATTTGTCTAAAAAAGATACAACAGATCCTGTTGATCCATAAAATATAGAGTCTCATGTCCAGGGAATATTTTTGACATGCAAAATTTCTATGAGCTTAAAGTTTCTCTTTCCCAGTTTTCCCAGCCTTAGTTGCTATACTGATTAGCCCATGTCACACACTCCGACTTGCTACCCAACCCCCCCTACCCCATTTTTTAATGGAAGGGATAGCTGTGAATAATAGGGATGATAAGTGCAGAGAGTTCATGAACAGGGCAGGATCATGTTAGTTGAAATAGGAATGGGATCACTGGGTAACGAGTATTATTAGTTCAGGAATTAAGAGGTTAGAGTAGAATAGTTAGGTAGGGGGAGAAAGAGAGAGACACACACAGAGACACAGAAAGACAGACAGAGAGACAGACAGACAGAGACAGACAGAGAGACAGAGACAGACAGAGAGACAGAGAGACAGAGAGAGAGACGGACAGAGAGAGACAGAGACAGAGACACAGAGACAGAAAGACAGAGACATAACCACACTAAAAAAGATAAGACCTAAATGCATCCTTGATTTCCAAAATAGAATGTTAGTATTCTAGCACTGGCAAAAATATCTCTATCTCTGACTGGTACTGAACATTTCAATTTGTGATCTTGGAGTCTGTGACTTGCCTACTCACAAACTAGGAATGGTTAGAAACAATTCCATATGGATTTGTGGTAAATTGATGCTTCTTTATTATACATAATTTATTAAATATACTATATCATATTAATAAAGCTAGAGATTCTAGATTGCCATGAATTATAATAATGATAAAAACAACAATTAATAAATAACATACTGTAGTGGATAGAACAACTACCTCAGAACCCCACTACATGCATTATATCCCACTTTGTTTTCTGTAACTGATTATCTCTTCTATCATCACTACTGTCTCTTATCTTCATTGTCACTATATCTACACAGCAGCTGTTTTTCTTTTGCCTGTAAGCATTCCCATACCTCTTCCATTTTTAACAACAACACTTGATCTAATGATTATCTGACACTTCTCTTTCCCTTTTTGGCTAAACTCCCCGAGAAAGACACCTAGTACAGTTTCTGGGGGTTGGTGGGGAATGAGGCACCAGAACCGTGGAGGCCATGGGCACCTTGAGAGAGAATATGGTAGTTAGGAACCAGACGCTCCATCCCAAAATCCCAGTGCCATGTAGTTCTCAAATTTGGATCTTTGCTTCTCTCTAGTCATGTTATTACAATTTCTTGGTTCTGGTACTTTGTTTCCCAACTGAAGATGAGCCCATTGGAGGAATTGTTTATTGTGCATAGGTTTTTGAGAAACCCCCTCTTAGTTTGGAAAAGCTTTGGTTCAGGCTAAAATATGATTCAAGCAGTGGGACCCAAAACAAATACAAAGAAAAAGAAACGTTTGTTGGCACTCAAATTCAATGTTACTGCATTTCAGTATTTTTCACAGTTCCTGGACCCACTCCATCCAGATCATTAAAGTGAAAGAAATTGCTGCCAGTGAGTGCTGCTGAACTAAAGTCAAGTGGTTCTACAACTTCATAACCAAATTCTCTCTGTCCCGCAGAATCTACCTTCTCCAGAACAAAACATATTTCATTATCAGTTGTCTAACACAGTCTTCTAAATGCAGAGGAACATTTTATTGAGCTGGTAAATAAATTTCTCAAAGTTATAGAAAAAAAGTCTATACCCATGGATTCCTCTTCCTCCCTTTTCACTCAGTTCTAAGCCTTCTCTTTCCAAAGACACTAACAATCTCTTAATTGACTAATATCCTTTTCTCAATCCTCATCTTTCCTGACCTCTGAGACTATAGATCAACTTTTCTCAACTCAAGGCAACAAACATTTATTAAATGCCTACTGTGTGCCAATTACTGTGCTAAATCTGAATATTCTTTTACCTTCAGGTTTTTGTAACACTGTTCTCCTCTTTCCTGTTTCTCTTCCAACCTCTCTGACTTCTCTTCAGTCTCTTTTGCTAGATATTCCTCCAGTTCACTCCTAGTAACAGTGGGTTTTCACCAAAGTTTTATCCTGGGCCTTCTGACTTAGTACTATATAATTTTGTGATCACTTCTCATGGGTTAAATTATCATTGTTCAAATAATCTCCAGATCTAGATGTATAGCCCTCAACTTTTTCTTGAGAAATAATTTTGTATCACCAACTCCCTTTTGTACATATGGAAGTAAACATCCCATAGTCTTCTCCAACTCAATATATCCTAAACAAAACTAATTATCTTTAGCCTCAAATCCTCCCCTCTTCCACACAGCCTCTATTATTGAGGGCAATGTCATCATTCTCATTACCCACTATCATTCTTGACTCCTCTATTCTGTTTACTCCAGTTGTTGTCCACAGTGCCTGAAATGCTCTTCCCTGTCACCTCTGCCTCTTCATTTCCTTCAAGACTCAGCTGGAATCCCAACTTTTTCAGGAGTCCTTTTCCCCTCCACTCCATACCTTACCCCCAAAACTGTTAGTACCTTCCCCCTACTTGCAATTTACACTGTGTATACCTTATATGTCTAATTTTATTGCATGCTGTCTTTCCAATAAGAATGTGAGATTCCTGAGGGAAAAAAATGGTGTTTTTGTTTTTCCTTTCATCCTCGGGGTTTAACACAGTACCTAGTAAATAATAAAGCACTTAATAAATTCTTGTTGACTGATAGGCATGGCAAGTGCATCAGAATGTTGAAAGGCAACTATGCAAAGCCCACAGTAAAAGGTAGTTACCAACTGGGGTGAATAAGGAAAGGCTTCATCTTCCAACATAATCTCCAGTTTGATTCAAGACAGAAAACTAGGTTCTCGGAGGGGCACAAAGGCAGAGCATTAATTATGAACAAGGAGTGAAGCTCAGCGTTTGCTATTCAAGTTGGATAAACAAATGGCTTTTAATGAAAAGAGGATATTGATTTCTTTTGCAGCATGTGGTTCAATAAAATTGACTTTGAATAAATGTATATAAAATAAACCCCATTAATATATTGACTTTCATTTAGAGTTGGAAATAATTTCTAATAATTATCTCCTCAATAAGACTACTGCCTGAAATGAAAAGTCTACTAGACAGAATTGAGAAGAAATACATTTGATTCATGACTCATACATTGTCATAGTTTGTTTTCTGTGGATTAATAATGGTTAATGTCTAACAGAAGCAGCCTGAGGAGACCAGAGAAGAGAAGGGATTCCATTAGAATGAAGTTTAGAGACATTAAGACCAGGAATCATAGAAATGCAAAACATGTGCCGAGGTAGCCCTTGAAAAAGCCTAAGGAAGTAGCTCAATGATAGCTAGATCAGAAGATAGAAGAGGCAAATGCCAGAAACAAATAAAGTAATAACTTTAGTGAACAGTGCTCCATCAATCATGCTGGTTGTTGTTTGTCCTTTGTTCTCAAAGAGGACCATGACAGCAGGAAGATGATGCCATGACTTGCAAGTGAATTGGATTTAAGTGAGGGAGGGCTGTGCAAAGTCAGCAGCCTCGCTTTCTCCTCCGGAGTCATCTGGGTCCAGTGGCAAGATATAGATCAGATTGACTGGAGATGGCTCTGGATGCAGTGGGGGACCTTGGACCTTATAAGCTAAGGTATGTCTGAGTTCTCACTTTGACTGGAGCAATGCCCGTTCCATGATTAAGATTAGTTAAGAAATGAGCCAAGCAATGGCCCCTTTTATCTAATAAAAAAAATCAGTCTAGGAGGCGAAGACTCCCATGGTTTCTAGCCAAAACAGAAATAACTACTTAGTGTAGAAATACACTTACTCTGAGCTATCAGGGGCCAAACAGTTTACCACTAAGTGGTGCTTGGGCTGGGACCTACTATTGGCCAATCAATGAGAGCCAGAGTGGATTTGGTTTAAGGCTTGGTCTTAAGAAAGGAATCTAGCTGGTAAGCCCCAAGATATGTCTCTAGGTTTCTGTCGTCAAAATTTACATTCCTTTGGGCAGAACACCCACCCTATGTGGTCAAAGGGGAAGGGAAGGGAAGGGAAGAGAAAGAAGGAAGGAAGGAAAGAAGAAAAGAAAGAGCTGAGTTGCCTAACTGGAACTGGCCAGTTGCATCCACAGAGGGGTATCTTGGACTCCTCTCAGGTTGTTCTTTGTCCTTTGTTCTCAAAGAGGACCTTGACATCAGGAAGATGATGCCATGACTTGCAAATGAATTTGGTTTAAGTGAGGGAGGGCTGTGCAAGGTCTCCAGCTTGACTTTCTCCTCTGGAACCATCTAGGTCCAGTGGCAAGACATAGGTCAGGACAACTGGCGACAGCCCCCATAATGCAGGTGGATAGTTTGTCATATAACAGCGAGCTCCAACCTGACTTCCTTTTTTGAGGGAAATGAGGTGTGATGGCCATACTTAATTTTGTGTAAGGATGCTGGTAGCCAGAAAAAAATATCAGCTTTAGAATAAAGGTCTTCCAGATCTAAGTCAATGATCCTATAATCATGTAAACTTTCTAAGCTTCAGTTTCCTTATCTACAAAATAGATATAATCATTCTTGTGCTACCCCAACACTCAGAATTGTCAAGAGGATGACATGTGATAATGCATCTGGAAGCATCTTATTATTTTATATATGAGCTATCATTAAGATATGATAGCATTGTTACCAACTAACATTACTAATTTTGAAGCTGACATGATAAACTTTCATTCAGTTTCACTTTGCCAAAAGATTAAGAGCAAATGTGTGTGACTGTGACACAGAAATAGAGAGAGACATACAGAGAGAGACAGAGACAGACTAACCTTTAAAATATGAATCAACAGAAATTAAGTAGCTTTAGATAGATTTCATATAGTGAAACTTTAGTTTTTCAGGCCAGCACTTGAGCAAGAGACCCAAATTGATGACTAATTTAACCAAGATTTTCTGAGAAAGTAAAGAAGCAAGTATTTTAACATTTACATTTATATATACACGTATACATGTGTATGCATGTGCATATTCAATATGCATATATATAGTTGTGTATACATGCATACATATTTAGTATGCATACACAACACATGTACCATATTTCCCCATGTATAAGATGCTTGTTAATTTGGGGGCCCAAAATTTGAAAAAAAAATGTATTACATAAAGTTATTGAACTGAAGTTTTATTCATCTGCTCATAGCTTTCAAGCATCTTTTGGGCAAGTCTGGTGCATATATGCATGCTTAGTCCATTCCATTTCATGAACCTGAAGCACCAATTGTGTCCTCCTTTGAAATCCCTAACTTCTTTTTCATTAGCAATTCTTCTTGCCTCATGGTGAACCATCTTTGTGGACACAGGGATTCCAATTGCCCTTTGTTCTTCAATCTTCATCTTTAATTCCCTCTCTAAATCAGGCTATTTTGCTGACTTGCCTCTCATGGCCTTCTTCAGCCGTGGCATTTTCAGTAGGGTTTTTTCTTCCCGTAGTCAGTCTCAGATTGTTTTCTCAGTTGGAAGAGGACCAAACTTACGTTCAGCAGCCGGATTTCCATTCACTTTTGCCACCTGGATCACTTTTAACTTGAACTTAGCACTGTACGAAAATCTTTTCTGAGCCATTTCTGGGCAGAATGTGGCAAAATGTAACCTAATATACTGGTAACAAATGCGAAACAATGAGCGTAAAGACAATAAGCGCAAAAAAGCAGGAAATGCAAGTAAAAAAACTACAACCACTGTATAAGATGCACCCAGTTTTTAGACCCCAAATTTTTCATAAAAGGGTATATCTTATACATGGGGAAATACAGTACATACATATGCAAATGAACATGCAAGTGCTATATGTATGTATGTATATGCATGTGTGCACATGTATGACTCATGACTTGTAGTCATAGATAAGTCATATATTCACACATATGCATGCACATGTGCATACATGCACACACATGCAGAGATAAGCAAGCAAAACCAACCCCAACCATATTAGTCACCATTTTCTCTCTAATTCTGATTGGGACATGCAAGACCCTGAACACAGGAGCCCTAGGAATATCATTGTACCCCAAATCTTCTCCTAGCCCAGCTCCCATAGCCATAATTAAAGAGAGAAATCATTTTGAAAATGAGGGCCTCCTCCTTCGTTATCACCAGCAACAACTTCTGATGAGCTGTCACCAACTGACAGAGAGGCATGGGAGCCTGGTTGTGGTACTACCCCACAAAACACCAATCCTGCTTCCAGCCCAGCCCTCATCTGGAGATGCATGTCTTGTGGAGACATGGTCAGTCTTATTCATCAACTGCTGACCAGCTTTCAAATGCAGGGCATGGAAGCCAGGATGGCTGATGCAGCAAGGTACCCTGAGGGAGAGCCAGGGAGGTAGCATGTGCCAGGCAAAACAAACCATCACAACCACCTTGACCACTATGTCCACTCAAACCCTAATGGAGACAATCTAGAGCCCAAGAACCTTGGAGACAGTTGAACCTAGGAGCCCTGGGTACAGCAGTGTTTCAAGCCCATTGACCTCAGACATAATCTAGGAAAGCAACCCCTGTGGAGGTGCAGCCTGGTAATTATTCCTGCAAGTGCTACAATCAGAGCAACTGAAGACCCAGAAAATAAAATTCTTGGCATGAAAAGCCTTGACATTGTCAATTAGTTCAACATCAGAAACTGTAAATCAGAGTACTTTTACGACCCACCTGAAGACACGTGACTGGAAATGCCATATAAATTTGAGCTATTATTATTTTTATTATTATTGAATTTTGGGAATGAGAGTAGGCTGAAAGAGGTTGAACTTGAGTAAGATTTTGAAGGATGAATAAAAGAAAATTGGATTGTGAATTTCCTGGAAAGGCAATGATGTGAGCAAATGTGCAGAGGCAAGATTGTGAACAGCATATTACTGGGGCTAGTCAGGGGAGGAAGTCAACCAACTTATATGTAGGGAAATAATAAAAGATAAAATTGGAGATGTCACATCTAAATTATGTAGAAGTTTCATGAATGTGGACCTCACTCTGCAAGAAATTCCTAGAATTTTACAGAGTATTATAGAATAGAGTTGTGGAGCAGTAAACAACTCTTTATCTGTAGGACAGAATTAATTTAAACCAAGTAAAAATATAGTTTACTCTTTCTCCAAACAGCTTCAATTCTGAGGCACTGTGTACATTGGGCATATAAGGAAACCATTGAACAAAGAAAGTCAAATAAGAGTAACAAATGAGATTCGACTGTTATTGTCTTTTGCTTAGTTTCTAATGTTTAGATTTATGGTGTATTGATAGGATTGTACTAGATGATCTTCAAGGTCTCTTCAAATTCTGAAATTCTATGCTACTATGATCAAGCCCTTAATAAAAATTATCTTGACCTAAGTAAATCAATTAATTAAGTTTCCTTTTCCTCTTCCACTGAAAAAGCTTTAGGAAGAAAGCAGATTGTGTTGACTTAGTGTTGAAAAGAATCATGATGTAGCTTTTTTGTACTATTTATTGCTCATTTTCATATAAGTAGCTAATAGAAAAATGCCAGAATCAGTGATAACTTTAGTTGTATGGGATTTCAATTTCTTTATCAAATTGTCCCAAATCTTACTGAAGGGGTAGATCTTTCATAAAGTTTGCATGGAGAAGAATCAAAATAATTCATTCTGATGATCACATTCCCCTATGCCCTTATGTTTTGTTTATATTAACTAATTGAAATAAACAAGAGTGACATTGTAATGAAGATACAAAACTGGATCGAATGTGATACTGTAAGATGCTTTTTACCAAATTCAAACTTTGCTCACTTCCCTCCACACCCTCATTGTGGTAGCTTGAGGAGAAAGGCAAATACACTGGTTTAGTTTCCTATTCTATTTTTATATCTCTACTCAGGGAAGGAAAAGAAGGAATCATTCTATTCATGTGTCATACACTAAGGCTTATGGTAGTTTGCTAATTATAAGTTGCATTGTCTTTGTCTCAAAAGGAATTTAAGAACTGAACCAAGTATAGTTAGGTCTCTTAGCCCTCAGTGATTACACAGCTGCAGAATTTACAGCCCAAATGTCAGCCTGCTTTAGCATTGTCTTAGGCCATAAGGCCGAAACCAAGTAAAGTAAAACTCTTCACTTAGTTATTATAGTACTCAATGTGGACCAAACAATAGAACTCTGAAGTAAATCAGAAAAATTTTGTCTTGTATTGTTTTATCTCCTAACATTCTGTGAATTATTTGTCCTCACAAGACTTTAAACCTTTCTTTAGCCATGCCTTTACTTTCTTTAAATTTTATTTGCATTATTAATTTAATAAAAATCTGAAGAGAGCAATTAAACAAAATAAGGAATCAAATGTTAAATCAAAAGTGAAGTTCTAAACTGTAGTTTGCTCAGAGGAAATATGTATAATATGTATGTGATTTGCTTGTAGAGCAACTTTACTAAAATCATATTGATAATATCTCATTTGCCCTGTTTATCCTTTGATCACTTTTCGCCTAATTGCCAAAAATTGCTGCTATATTTTTAAATCGTTGTAGTCAGTATGTATGTTGTTCTGTTTCTTCTTCCTTCACTCACTTCATACCCTTCTTTCTATATTACTTTTTGTTCTTTTTGGTTATTTTATAGAGCTGTTATATTTCATACTTTGACAAACCATAACGTAATCTTGCATTCGCAGTAGCCTTTTTAACAAAAATTCATATATAGCATTTTGAGGTCCTTGTGAAGGGAGCTTTATTAAATCCATTCAAAGATTTTTGTTAATTTTCCAGAATTAGAAAATTATACTATAAATGTCCTTATATAAATCAGTCTTTCCTTGGACTGGTAGTTTTGTATAATTTCTTTTGTCTAAGGAGGACTAAACTTCATCTCAGTTATTCCTTAACCTTGACATCTTTTTTAATTTCAGACCTCTTCATTCATGTACAGTAACCATTTTATTCTAAAACAACTTATTTATTTGGAAAATGTCTAGAACTTGAAGTTGGAAAGAGCCTTTAAAAAATTTAAGTCCAGTGTAATCACAGACTCTCAGAGTTGTTGGAACCACAAAGTCCATCTAGTTCAACCCCTACCTTTAGAACGTTCCCTTTTATAACATAACCAACTGCAGGACAGACAACTTTTGATTAAAGAGCTCTAGTGAGAGGGAATTTACCCAATGTAGCCTATCCCATTTTTGGATAAAAGTTCTCTTTCATTGCTAAACCTAACTTTGCTTTTTTGCAGCTTCTACCTCTTGCTCTTACTTCTGCCACTGGGAAAACAAGGAGAACAAGTCTCGTTCCTTTACGAGAATGTCCATATGACAGTCCCTCAAATAGTTGATGATTTCTAAGCTTGTCTCCCTCAAACCAAAGTATCTTCTCTGGGCTAAATATTCAAATTTGACTCAGGCATTTCTTATGTGGCAGAATCTTCAGTCCTGTCACCAATATGATGGTCACCATATTCACTCAACATTCTCCAGCTTACCAGTCTCCTTCCTAAAATGTAGTGCCATTAAATAAGAATCGTACTCCATATGTGGTCAGACCATGTAACTGATATTAAGACAATTACTTCATTATGGGCATACTATCACTCAGATACTTAAGTGGATTTGTGATCTCATCCATTTGGGAGATTTAACTGGTGGCTTTCTTTCTCAGATCACTATTTTAGGAAGGTCACAGCCATCTTGCCACCACATAAGTAGCTCTTCCTCTCATGATGAAATCAATTCTTCCACTGTTCCAGAATGGGGCATGTAAATCTGCTCTGCTATGGACCTATTCCCCACCTCTATAATTTTCTGAACTAAAGTCCCCCATACCTAGTCACCACTCACCATTGTGAAGTTGTCCCATGTTAAGAGGTAAACTTGAAGGCAGGGAAGATTTTTGTTTTTGTTGTGTTTTTTTTTTGTTTTAATTCTCAACCTTAGTACAATGCTTGGTGTAGAGAAAGTATTTAATAAATTATTTTTCTTTCATTAATTCTGTCTTTTTCAATTAACTTAATTTAATTCAATTCCTTCTTTTTCTCCAATACTGAGCTCAAATAATGCTTCCTCCATGAAGTCTGCCCTAAGCTCAAAGTGATCTTCTTGACTCTTCTAATCTCACTTCCCTCTGTGTGTGTGTTTTTGAATATTTCCTAAGCATTTATAAGCTCTAACATATTGTAACATTTGTGTTCATACTTGCTGCTTCCAACTAGATTCTCAGCTCCTTTAGAGCAAAGAATGTATTCTTTCATATTCTCAGCTTCTGATCCATTTACTGTCATGTTATGTGCACTTACTAAACTGTTAAATTTAATTTTCACATTGCTTTATTTTTTTGGAGGAATTTTGAAGACAGATTAGATCTTGCAATTATTATTTAGTTTTATTTTAACCTGGCATTTGATTTTATTGGCATAGGGAACTCCCAGTGAGGAAACTCCTTTTGCCACTACAGATCTATACCTCCTCTGCAAGTTATGGTCATAGAGTTCCCTGGGGCCCTGAGAGTTTGTGTGACCTGTCCAGGACAATAATATGAGACAGGATTTGAAACTAGGCATTCCTGATGACTGAGACAACTTTATCTACTATACCACTGGCTACCTCTCAGTTAGCCTTAGGTAAATACAGTTCTGCACTAAAATTTATTTCTTTTCTATATGTATCCTATCTTCAATCATATACCAATTTCTCAGTAGTATAAAGTTTATTGTTAACCTGCTGGTTCCTGGGAAGGACAACCTTGGGTTTTTTTGGTTTGTTTGTTTTTTGCTTTTGGTTTTTTTTTTTTAATCCAAGTGCAGGTCTGTGTTCTTAGCTGATTAGCAGAAGAATTATTACCTTTTCTTAGGTCATTAAAAGGCTAGTTGGAATTATCATAACAAATTTTATATAATGCTTCAAGGATGGTCGAGTTCTTTACAAACATCATCTCAGTTGAGCTTAACTAAAATCCTATGAGCAAAGTACCAAAAATGTTATCCCTATTTTGCAAATAAAGAAACTGAGATCCAGAAAAAGTAAGTTACTTGACCATAGTTAGTTGGATATATTAGATGTGATATTTTAATCCAGGCTTTATAATTCTAACTCATCTAACTCAGCTAGTAATGTGGTATTCCTAGAGACTATGTTGTCAGTAAAAGTTGTTATAGCATAATATAAAGACAGTTAACAAACTGAAAGTGGCACTAATTTCTTTAAAATTCAAGATATATTTAATGTTCAAAATAAAATTTTATTTTATTTACTTCAACCTGAGATTTCTCACTGAACCATCAATAAAACATTGTCAGCATGGGCATTCAGCTGCACAGTGCATATATTCGGAAATAAGCCCAATATTCCTTGGCTTGAAATCCCTTTCATGTGATTGTCATTCTGCAGCCAACTTTCCCAAAAGTTAGACAAAAATGCTAAATTCCTTAAAAGGAAAAGATAGAGCAAGAAGAAGAAATTCTCTCCTTCCTCCTATTCTTTCCTCGGTCGTTCTTTCTCCCTTTTAATTGTCTAACAATGACTTCCCCACTCTGGTTCTTATCATACATCTAGTTATTTCAGGCAAATTGGTTGTCCACTTCAATTAGCAAATTGGTATCTCTTTATAGGGATGTCTCATTTGTTTGCAAAAGGATCTCAACCAGACATGATGATTTCCTCTAATTAACAGAACTATTCACCTTCCTTTGCTTCTCATGAGTCTGGAGGAAAGGGAGATACAGAGAAAACTTTCAACAGGACTACAATTCATTTCAATAGAGGAAAAGTAAATCCGGCATACAAAACAATCTGTTTTTCCCCTATTTAAAATTCTGGTAATTGATTTTCTTATATTGGCTGACCCCTGTGCTAATGCAATAATAAATATCAAAGGCAGCAATTAATAAAGGGGGGAATTGGACAGAGAATTACACGCAAAGATGAAGGGAGAGGAATTATCTCTCTGTGTCCTTATCTTCTATCATCCTTGAAATATTTATTAATCTTTGAGATTCTTGCCATTGCCTAGCAAAGAATGTGGAATCCCACAGTGTTCTGTAGTAATCATTAGTAAAGTTATTTGGAATCTAGATCTAAAAGTTCTTCCTTGGGTAAGATTATTCCTACCAAACTTAGAAGGAAAAGAATTTCTAATTGGAGCTTTGTGGGGTTTTTTTTGAGGAAGACAAAGATAATTTGCAGTTAAATTAAATAGTGATATTTCTATTTAGGTTTCAATTATTTTCCTTTCAAGTTAGCAGATGAAATATCTTTCATAGAGAGTAAGTGGGAAAGTTATATGAAAATGCTACCCCCTGGACTTTCTATTAGAATCATATTGTTTCTCCCTAGCACCTAATACAATTTTCTGCATACTGCAGATGCTTTATAAATGCTTATAATGTGCTTCAAAAGTTCTTGAGGCATAGGAAGAGAATTTCTTTCCATTTTTGAAATCTGGACAAATTTTAGGCAAACTACCAAATGAGGTGGTTGATAGTGAAGAGGCAAAGTATGACAAGGTAACAGGCATATGACTCTAAGCCTCATAAAATTATTGAAGGTCAAGGTTGGGATGTTCTTTATTAGATCACTTGGCAATTAGATGTATTATCTATAATATATACTGGACTTCGATCAGAAATGGTTAGTCATCTGGCTTAGTTTCTAAGTTAGACTTTAAAAGATCTTAAAATGTTTATACTAATCATCAGTCGACAAGTCTTAGTTTTGATAGCTTTTAATTCCTGCATTTTACAAAAAAAAATTCCAAAAGGATTTTCTCTAGTTTTTAGAATGTATAGGCTTTAGTCTGACCTCTTTGCTCCTCTTTCTTTCTCCTTTCTCTTCTCTGAAAAGTTTAAACTGTATAATATTTAAAACTATCACTAGGTGGCTTTCATAGGTTCAGAAACCATCAACATTACTACACTAACTTCATTTCCATCTTTTTTGCTGAGGTGCTAGATTGGTAGATAAATGAAATGTTATAGGTGTACTATATCTGGGTTCCAGCAAAGCAGTTGACAGAGGCTCATGTGATATTCTTTTAGACAAGTTGGAGAGATGCGAGATGGTGAATCTATGACTTGTTGAAAACCAAAATAGTGTTGATTAATAGATGTTTGTTGCACTGGATGAAGGTTGGGTTGGCTATGATACTTTTAGGATTGGATGAATGCAGTGACATGACAAGAATGGGTTTGGAAATGAGTACATGACAGTATAGACCTGGCCTTAGACCATGAAGACAGTAAAGATTTAAGATTCTGGATAAAACAGTCCTAGGGCCTTACTTAGGCCATTAGAGTCAAGACTAGGTTATTGGGAAGCAGTTGGCTAATGCATGGTCAGGTAAACAAGTAACAATGCTAAATAATGAAAGTGAAGAAATGAGATAATGTTGTGTCAGATGGATATTGTCAGGTAGGTTTAATTGATCACTACTAGTAGCTTTTCCAGCGTAGTAGAGTTGACACTGTACTGACATAGTGTTCAAAATCCAGAGCCACCCCCATGCCATAGAGAAATACTACAATAGTAAGACTTAGTGAAGACTACTACAATTATTATTGAGAAAAAATCAACGTTCTAGTACACTGCTTCTTAAATTGTGGGTCACAGCCCCATATGGGGTTGTGAAAAATTTGGCAACAGGAAAAGGCTTCTGAATGTGCAGTGACCAAAAACTAATTAAAAATCAAACACAGTGAATCGGAGATGTTTCTGGCAGTGCTTGCCTATGTTGCATCACTCAACTTCACTCCAGCCAGGGGGTTTTGAACACAAAGCATGTGCACTTTGCACTGCACATGTCCTCAGGCTACACAAAGCCAAATAATGCTGCCAAAACTAGAAAGGAGGTTGGGAGTGGGAAAAGTTTAAGAAGCTCTGATAGAACAACAAATAAGAAGATTACAATTAATTTTAAACATTATTTCAGTAGATAGAAGAAATACTGAGCAATGTTTATTTGTTATTTCATTTAATATTTACAAATAAAGCTTTCTCACAGATTTTTAACAAGGAAATAATGTTTTATTGTTAGCCTTTTACCCATTGTGATATTAGAAGAAGTTGTCTATTCTATTATATATGTTAATGGAAGACATAGGGGATTGGAGTAGATGAAATGTGGAAGGGCATAAAGTGACAGAACCTCTTGTCTGAGCAAGTACCGATGACTATACTTCCTGTGTGTTAGGAGAATGTTTAAAAATGTAAGGATGATGTGTATTTCACATATAATGTGTGAATAAATCAAAATAGATAGTACTTGTGCTAATGTTTATCAAATCTTGCTGTGGTTATCCAAGTGTGTGTGTGTGTGTGTGTGTGTGTGTGTGTGATGATGATGATGATGATGATGATCCTTACTTCAAAAATGTTGTTGATGTCCAGATATGTTCACTGCACGGAGTGGTGTTTTTTTTTTGGAGGGAGGGGGTACTTCAGAGTACTTTTTATAAGGACTTTTTTCCTCAGTTAAATTTTAAAAGACCTTATGAGATGAGTCCATCCTTTTAATAGTAACTAGCATTTATAAAACACTTAAAGGTTTACAAAGTATTTTACATAGATTATCTCTTTTTATCACCAAGATGGGCTCAGAAATGATGTGTTGACTAATGGTACCTAATCAAACCATCTTTTATGCTAGACATATTTAATTTGAAAGATAACTGCTTGTCATTTCTGATTACTATTCAGTTAGCACTGACCTCTAACATTTTCAGTAGAGTAAGATTCCCTTCCCTCTTTTCTATCTAATAATAAATATTCTGGCAATACTTATGAAGGCCAGGGAATTGTTATTTAAGGAACTCCTTTTTGTAATATGTGTCATCCGTTTTGTGTATACGTATTTTCATATACTAGAATTGTGATTGTAATATATGTCATCAATTGCATGTATCCATATTTTCAAATACTATAATTGTGTGTTCCTGGCACTTAGTCTTACTCATCTCACAGTCTTCATTTTTCCTCCTCCACCTCGAACCCTGGGTAATGTGTCAAGTGTTTCAACTCGTATGCATTAAACCTTAAGATTAAAAAAGTTGTAATTCAATCTCATAGATATATATAACAAAAAGTAAGAGATAAGATGAGGATATTATACTTTATAAATAAATAATTCACTTTTCTTATTTCATGTGTAGCCCATTCTCAACATGCTTTGTCCAAATTTTCCCCTTTTGTGACATCTAAGGTGCTTTGGATTATTTTTTTTATTTTTATTGTTGCTTTGTTTTGACTTAATATTTTTCTTTCATTTCCTGTCTTTTGCTTTTAGCTCAAGGAAAAGTGAACATGGCAATAAGCATTTTTTATCTTGTGCTAATGTTGATTGCAATATTGACTACATCTGCATGCCACTGTATCCAGACTTACCTTCCTAAAAGTGCTTTTACTGTTTTGACATGCGAGTGTTGTTTGGAAAATGGTTTCTGTCCTAGAGAATCTAGTAGGCAGAACTGCTTATTTAAGCAAACATTTTTTTTCTCTTTAAGGCAAAAACAACTCTTAATATGATACAGAACATAGCAAACTTGTAATGAAAGGCAATTTTTAAATGAGAACAGTCTTTTAAATAGATGTTACTGTCTTGAGGGGAAAGAAGTCATCTTAGTTGAGTTATTATTTGAAATGTCCCTGTCTGGACAAGATCTGAGAGATCATCAAGCCCAGTCCAACCATGTAAAGGAATTTATATAGTCCCGGGGTGAGATGATCGTATCCTTTTCTTTAAGTACTGCGTTGACTGACACTAATCATTGGAAGTCTCAAGTATCTTTTACTCTGATTATATCCCTACTTCACAGATGACACTAAAATATTTCTCTTTTGATATTTTCCATTCTTTCTTTTGTTTTTGGACCTGAGTCATTATGAAAGGAAGGATAATGTTCATAAATATCATAGTATTTTAATGAATTTTAAGAAGTTAGTAGATCAGTAAATCTGACAGGTACCAGATGTCTTGGTCTAAACTAGTTTTAGCTTAACTCTTATCTAGGATTGGCTCTGAGAACCATGAAATTTGACAACTATCTTTGGATGGGAGGTAAAACATGTTATTTTGTTTAGCACTCAATAACCACATACTGAATTTTTCTTTTTTTCTCCACAGAAACTTTTATGGGGTTTGTGGCCATACTCTATCCTGGGGAAGAATTCACCTTGTTCTGTCTCTCAACATTAGCATAGTCATTTATTCTTCAAACTACCTGCCCTTCACTGTGCTCCACTTCCATTAATTAGTTATTCCAAATGTTCAAGGAAAAGGAAGAAAAGAAGGGAGTGAAGTAAAGAGGAAGCAAGGAAGGAAGGAAGGAAGGAGGGAGGAAAGAAAGGAAGGAGGAAAAAATGATTTGTTAATGTCTATTATGTGCCAGAAACTGGGCTAAGCACTTAAAAATATCTTATTTGATCTTCACAAGAACCCTGAGGGACAGGTGCAATTATTATCAACATTTCATAGCTAAGGAAAGTACTGAGGAAGGCAGAGGATTAAGTGACTTGCCCAGGATCACATAGCTAGTAAGTGTCTGATGCCAGATTTGTATTCAGGTCTTATTGACTCTAGGCCCAGTGCTAGATCCACTGCATTACACATTTAAGTGGATAGACTTTCCATTAGCTGCCCTCCAAGTTCCCTTTCAAATTTAAGATTCTGTGATTTTATCGATTTTCTACCTTTTTCCAAATCTACAATTTTCTTTATCAGTAGTTAAAAGTTTTGGGGCAACTGAATTCAGGACTTGGAATCAGGAAAACCTGATTTCTAATCCTACCTTAAACACTATGTGACCCTGGATAAGCCACTTTGCCTCTTTGGGCTTCAGTTTCCTCATTTGTAAATTGGGGATAATAATAGGGCCTACCTCACAGCATTGTTGTAAGTATCAAAATTATTGAACATAAGCAAAACACTTTGCAAACTTTAATTGCTAGCTATTATTAGTACAAGTGTTCTCCAGGTCTTTTTCATTGAATTACCTTTTATTGGCCTCTCTCTGTTTTTCCAACTTTCAATTGTTATATTATAAAGGATTTACTATCTCATATTTTTCTCTTATTTCTTTTATGGAATTCTAACCTTCCCTTTTTTCCTGTGTTTCTTTTACAGCCTTCATGGTAATAGAGCACCAGGTTTCCTTCAAGAAGAGAAATACAGCACAGTGCCTAGTCCAGTGGCTTGATTTGATGTTTCTACCTGGAACATGTATGTAAAACTTACACTGTTTTTACCTCAAGAGTCTTATAGTCCTTTTACATAAATGTCAATTATTATCCAAAGTAGATAATTTTTATTCTGTAAAGGAAAATCCATGATGCCCAAATTTCTTCCCTACAGTTTTATGGGATATGTGCTTATAGGATTGTTTTTTGTTTCTTATTTTACTATTGTCTTTCTTTGTAGAAACATTCACCTAACTAGGCAAAAGTAAAACCATAATGCAAGAATGGACTCATGGTTCACAGATTCTTTTGGCACACTGGTTCACAGATATTAAATAGGATTTGTATGGGCATCTGTAGGGCAGCTAGAGGGGCCTGGAGTAGGAAAGATGCATTTTCCTGAGCTCGTATCTAGTCTCAGACACTTTCTAGCTGTGTGACCCTGGACATGTTACTGAACCTTATTCGCCTCAATTGTTCATTTGTAAAATAAGCTCAAGAAGGAAATGGCAAACCATTCCAGTATTTTTGCCATGAAAACCACAAATGGGGTCACAAAGAGTTGGACATGACTGAAACAGTTGAATGACAACAAAATGGGCATGTGTCTAGCATGGCAGTTAACCAATTAGGTACGTGGAGTCTGAATATTTGACACATGCAGGCACCATGTCAATCATAAGAAAACAGAGGAGTTACATCTTAAAACATGAGACGTAATAGACTTTTTTCTTTTATATTTTGTTATGTTTTGTTTTAATACTATTTATATTTCTTAATATTTCCCTCTTTCCTCCATGTCAGACAGGCATCCTTATAACAAAGATTTTTTAAAAAAGAGGAGAAAAAGTAAAAAAAAAACAGTTCAGCATTACTAACCCCCACATCAACCAAGTTTGGCTATTTATGCAGTTTTCTACACCTAAAGTCCACCACCTCAGCAAATAAGGGAAGGATGTGCATTCTCATATATTTTTATGCCTTATGCATCAAGTATATATACCTTGTCATTTTAATTTCTCAAAATTCACTTTTGTTTGTTTTGTTGTTCTTTCCATTTCTACTGCTATCGTTCCTGGTTCTGCTTACTTCACTTCCAGTCATTTCATGTAATTCTTCTCATGCTTCACTATATTCATCACATTCATTGTTTGCTATGGCAAAATGATATTCTAGCATATTAACGCTTAGTCATTCCTCAAGTCATTGGCATCTACTTTGTTTCAATTTCTTTACTTCCATGAAGAGTGTTGCTATACATATTTTACCATATATGAGACTCCTCGTTTTTTCGTTCACCTCCTTACTGTATATGCCTAACAATAGGATTTCTGTATCTTGGGGTGTGGGCATTTTACTCACTTTCTTAGCATAATTCCAAATTACTTTCCAGGGTATTTAACTTTAGACCAATTCATGACTCCCCTGGCAGTATATTATTGTACCCATCTTTCCGCAGCCTCTTAAACGTTTACTATTCCCATCTTTTCTCATCTTTACTAATTTGATTGATATATATAGAGATGAGTAAAATTTCAGAGAATGAGTAAAATGTTTTGATTTAATTGCTCTTTTTAGTGATTTGAAGCTTTAGTAGTGATTTAAAGCATTAGTAGTTTTATGTTTGGTAGTTTACAATTTTTTTAAGAACTGTTTATCGTTATATGTTAATCAAAAGAATCATTTTTGGTCTTATATATTTTTCTTTAGTTGCCTATACATCTTTGATATTAGGTTCCTGTCAGAGAGCTTTGTTATAATTTTTTTAATCATTTGATTCCTTTCTTTCTCATTCTAGTTGTATTAAATTTATTCACATAAAAGTTTTAGTTTATTTTAATAAAAATTATCTTTTTGTACTTGGTAACTTTTGTTATATTTTAGTTAATAATTTTCCCTCTAGCCACAGCTGTTAAAGGTACCTGATGTCTTGGTTGTCTTTAAAATTTCAAAAGTATAATTTCTAGTTTATCAAAATCTAGGTTAGTAAGTTCATTTTCATTCTGATTCTTCCTTATCTAGATAGGCATATTTCTCAATAGCTTATTTGATATGTGAGAGCTTGTGATAATTACTCCTGTGTATCTAATACTGATATTAAAAGAAAGCTAGGACTTTCAAGTTCTATTGTTCTGGAATTCACAGAGTTTTCAGTTAAATCTTTGTCTAGGATTCAGTTCTGGACTTTCTGCTTTAATGTAAGAGGGGGTTTTTTGCATTAATTTTTATCTATTCCTAAGTAAATTTGGGTAAGAACTATTTATGGCATTAAATCCAGACAAGAGTCATTTCGCTGATATTTTCTGCACTTTTTATATTAAGTTTTTATATTTGATAAGGAATTCACATATGATTTCCTAAGTGTAGAAATGTTGGTTTATCTAGAAAATCATGCCATCTATTTTGGAAACTGTTCAAAAAAAGGGAAAAGTTTTACTTAACAGTTATTGTACAGGTGCTTTACTAATAATTACTTAATATCCAAAGACCATCTATTATTTTTATAAATAGGAAGCAAGCATATTTTCTAAAATATAAACAAGTAAAAGAAACTGAAGGGTATCATTAATCATTCTTGCTGCATGACTCTTTCGGGTGTCCAAATCCACTGCACATCAGAATTCATAATCTTGCACTCATTTTTTCCATTTCTTTCTGATGTACCAGACCATTTACTGTGCCCAGTGGTTTTCTGTTTGCCAGCTACTTGGGCTATAGTCTGGAATTCTGATGCTTCTGTCATTACCCACCATTTATACATCATATGAACTTAAGTACACGGAATTGAAGATTTTCAGAGTAGGTAGAAAAATCTTCCTTTATGTAGAATGACTACTAATTCCTGACAGGAGCTTTGTGCAAGAAAATTGAGATTTACAACAACTTTCAAATGTTTATGATTGTATTTTTTATAAGCTTTTTTTTTCGGGGGGGGGGAAGCAGGGCAATTGGGGTTAAGTGACTTGCCCAAGGTCACACAGCTGGTGTGTCTGTCAAGTGTCTGAGGCCTGATTTGAAGTCAGGTCCTCCTGACTCCAGGGCCCGTACTCTATTCACTGCGCCACCTAGCTGCCCCTATGATTACATTTTTAAATGAGTTTCTTTTTTCCTTTTATATCATAAACTACTTCATGTACTTCAAATTTAAAATCTTTAGCAATAAAAAAGAAGAGAAAAATGTACAAATACATTTTAAAAGTTTATAATTATTTAACATACTAAAATATATTTTATAGAATATCTTTACCTATGGTTAATATGAGAAATATTCTCCATATCAGGCCATAGTATTGAACAAAATTTATAAAGAAAGAGATGGCAATGCCACTGGAGTAAAAATCAAGTCAGGTCTGGGTATAGTTGTAATACAAGGCCTATTAACCTCCCTTTCATAACTCCCATTTGAAAGAATATGTTGTCATGGAAAGACCATTGAACCTAGAATCAAAATTTTTGGATTCAAGTCTTGGTCTAGCTGCATAGCTGTTATTTGACTTCAGGCAATTTGCTTAACTCTCTTAGAGCTTCAGTTTTTTGTGTTGTTGGTTTTCTTTTTTTGCTTTTTTTCATTTGTAAAGTGGGGACTATGCCTATATCATATAGTTATTTAGTTATAAAGAGTTCTGTAAACCTATCACTCACTATTAATGTAGTATTAATTTATTACTTAGCTAATAGAGTTTTATGAGGAATAAATAAAATAATATTGATTCATTTACCACTTTACAGAATTAAAGCATAAGAGATACTATATGTGACAGAAAGTTGACATTTGGCATGTTTGTACAAGGGTATACAATTACTATTACCTCGGCATGGTTTCACTCATATACCCTAAGATCTTGTTTTCTTAGTGTTCCCTTCATCTCTTTCTTCAGTGCTTCGTTGCAGTACCACACCCTGTCTTTATCATTACACAGAGGTAAAGTATCAGGTACCTACTTAGTTTGCTTTCACAACCAGTGAAAGATCAAATACTACTCCCTCATCCAAAAAAAAAATCTCCTCTACAGGATGACTGAGGCCAAAAGTTCTATTATAAAAGGAAATGCTATTTTGGACAACAATCTAATTAATAAAGAGGAGCTGATAGCAGGAAAGTACTAGAATTTAGAGTTGACTATAAAGAGAGGAAAGGCAGGAATAGTATAACATATACCCTTTACTTTTGGAGAGATTACAAAAAGTTCCTGTGACCTAAAACTCCAGAGCCCAGAGTGATGGAATGCTCTTAAGAACAAAATTCACATGACACAAACAAAAGTGTTTCCAATATGGAAGAAATCACTTTCTAAAAAAAAAAGATGTGTGGATTTATGGGGAATTTTTTGACCAATTTTGTTTTTAAAATGTTATTGCAGAAGGTAGATGGAGAGACAGTAGTTGAGAATTACTTCAAAACAGCTTCTTTTGGTCCTAAAAAGGATAAATTTAGTAACATTTTAAATCAGAATAAATAGGTTGGAGATGAATCCTAAGGAAATATTTAAGGTTTTCAATATTTTTTAAGCTTTGTTGTAGGCCATAGAAAAATCAAAGAAGGAAAAAGACCATTGCTGAATTTGAATGGAAAGGTCATAACAGGTTTCAGAAACCTGAGGTATTTAACTCTTTAATTCTGTTATTGACCAATAAAAGCACATTTCGTAATGAAAAGAGAACAGAAGTAGTTAAAAAGGCATTAAACTCAAGATAAGTGAAAAATGGTCAGAGAGCACCTATATACCCTCCATAAATTAAACTCATCAAGCTTAGATTGACTATCTGTCTCTAGGACTGAGAGAACTAAGTGTTTGCTGTAAATAGTTCTGTTTAATGTTTTATGGTTCCCAAGTATATTTATGCTTAGCCAAAGGGCGCCCCGCCCCGCAACAACACAAAACACTCCTTACCACCACCTCCAAGACCTTGTAGAAGAGTTATTTTATGTCCAGTCCTTTCTTTTTCCCCTCAGGTCATTCTCTACAGAGTTCTAGATATGCCAACTCTGAGTAAGGCTATTCCTTTTCCTAAAACAGTAATGAAAGGTTGTGTTTTTTTTTCTAATGGTGTATGAGAAGGAATTATAGTTTTCAACTAATTAAAATCAAGTCTAGCACTGATTGAAAGAATATCCCATCATAACTTTAAACCTGTCACTAATCTCTCATGAACAGAAAAAAAAATTCTAGAGGAAAAAGATATTAGGATTCCTTCTGTCACTTTTGATTTTGTTGATTTTTTACATCATTTTCATTTACAAATATGTCCTTCTTCCATTCACTATCCAGCAAACCAGTCTTTGTAACAATAATGATGATGAAGATGATGATGACAGCAATGACAATGACAGCAAAAAAGGTATATAAGAAAGGAAATAAATTGTTCAAAACCTAAACCCACACACTGGTACAGCTCAACTAAATATGCATTATGCCATACTCATCATCCTCCACCTCTATGTGAAGAAAGGAGGGAGATACATTTTCTCATATCTTTTTTAAAAGACAAGCTAAGTCATTATAATGAAATATCATTTGATTTAGTTTTGAAAATATTTTTGAGAGCCATTGCTGTCATTTTTAACACTAATGAAAATTATATTAAAACTTAAGTCAATTTCATGCTCAGCTCACTCGGTCTTGAACTTTAGATTGCACTGTTCACAAATTCTATATTCAATATCTTGGCATTGATTAAAATATATTACCTAACAAAGAATCCTGAAGGAGATTTAGGAGTGACTAAAAAGTTATGATAGTTTATTAATTGAAATTAACTGATTTTAATATAGTGATTAACAAATTTAGTTGTACTGATGTTCATCATTAAATTTCTCATGAAAGACCTAATATTTTGCAAAAAAAAGTAAGTCATTGATGTTTAAAGCTATATAAACATATCTTTACGTAATAATGTGATAAATGTGGTTAAGTAAAAAAAAATATACTCCGTTAGAACCATAAGATCAGATTTAGAGATGGAAGGTACCTCAGAGGTAATCAAGTCATCACCCTCATTTTGTGATAAGGAACCTTTTTCTCAAGAAGTTTAAACGACTTGCCTAAGGTCTCACAGATAGTACTTAGCAGAGGGGAGATTTAAACACAGCTCTACTGACTCCAAAAATAACTGTTTTTCCTCCATTGCACTTTGAGTTATTAGTATATTCTGTTTGTGTACTGGATTTAGATTTAAAAATATTTTGCATCAAGTTGGGGAAAAGGTTAATATTTCTGGAATGAAATTTATTGAAAAATGTGGTTCATCTTTAAGAACAATATGTTTGTCAACTGGAGTCTCATTTAGCCATCCTTCCAATTATAGAGTCAAAGCTCCAGAGCTGGTAAGAACCTGAGAGATGCATTAGTCTGCCCTCCTCATTTTACAGAAGACTAAACTGAGACCTAGAGAGATTAAGTGTCATTTCTAGAGTCATTCAGCTAATGGCCGAGTTGGAATTCATATTGAAATCTTCTGACTCCAAATATGGCACTCAGCTAACTCTCACTGATGCAAGAAGACATTCTTTTCATGAAATGAGATCTCTTTAGTATATCCCAGTGGTAGAAATCTGAATTAACTTGCTTCATAATGAGTAACATCATAGTGAGGTTCCAGTGTATTTTCATATCGTTTTCAAGAGTTCTTTAAAATTATACTGGTAGAAATGTATTTTGATGTTATGTATGAATATGTGTGCACATAATATCTAGATAGAAGGATGGATATATGAGTGCACAGGTAGATCTATCTAACCATGAAGGTAATATAAATGTGACATACAATAATAATATTTATTTACTTAGATAATTCATTTCAATTTTGTATCATTGTAGTATCAGGAAAATAATATTTCTAACATGGACAGGATTATATTTCATGTCTTCTAGGGGACAGGCAAAGAATGTCAATGTGGACAATTGGCCAAAACAATTGATAACAACTTGCATATTCTTCTAGAAATGTATCAAATATAAAACATTTTAAAAAATATTTGGTGTCAGTTTCTGTTAAACACTACATTAAAGTGCCCATTACTGAAGTTATTTCTGCTAAGTACTTTTTTAATTATCATAATGTAAAAATGCATAAATTAAAATAGGAAATTTTAGGGCTTTTTCTCATCTTAGCTGAAAGCAAATGAAAATTCTCCGAAAGTAAGGATATTGGTTTGGTCAGTGTGCTGGAAATAATCATCAGAATCAATGAAGATAATTATCTAGTTGAGATACTGTGCCCAACTCAAAGAGAGTAATGCATCATTCTTGAAAGGGTCTGGGTTTTGTGTGATAACAAACATGTTTTGTGGTGATCAGAATTAATTGGTTATGGATGGTGGTATTTTTGTTTGGAAATTGAATTCCATCATCCATTTACCGTTACCATTTTTAATTTACCACTATCCATTTCTGACAAATTGAGGAACATTTTCCAGACCAAAGGCTCATAGAAGTATGGTTTGTTCACCCTGGAAGGAAACCTAAAGGTCATGTAATGCGACTTACTCATTTTATAAATGAGAAAACAGAACCAGATATGTGAAAAGACTGGTTCAAAATACCATAGCAAATTAGTGGCAGAACCAGAACCCAGGTCAACTATCTCTTTATGCGACATCACTGTCTCTCTTTTTTTTTTTCCTATTTCAATGATCCAGTATTGTCTGAAACAACCTCTTTAGATGCTTATAGACAAACACTTCACTTGTGGGGAAGGAGGGGGGAATGCATTAGAAGAATCATGTTATAGCAAACACTGCCCAGAATGTTGGAATCTGCTGCTTGAGCCAAACCCAGCTTCACTAGTGGACACTTGCAAACACTTCTAGCCTTGCTCAGGCAAATATTTATTCTTCTAGTGTACTTTCTAGGAAGAATACTTATGGAAATTCTGCCATTGTAACCACTGATAACAATTTGCATTACATTGTTACACTGATAACATATTGTCACAAGGAATAAATGTTTTGTGTGTATTGGTTTGCAAATTTGCATCTATTAATGGTGATTTTGTGACTTTATAAATATATACATATATATTTTCTTCTCAGTGATAGCCTTTCTAGACATATTTTATGTTATACTCCACACGCTAGCCAGACTAATTTGGTGCTCCCCAATTTTTGCATATCTCTCACATTTCTGCTTTTGCCCACACTGTCCTTTATTTCTGGGATTTACTCTCTTCTCATCTCAGACACTTGGAATCCCTATCTCCTTTTAAGGCTCATATCAAGTACTAATTCTTAATGGAAACCTATCTTGATCCCTCCAAATCCTCCTCCTCATTGCTTTGCATGGTATATATTTTGTCCTGTGAATATATTTCTACTGCACCATTAAAATGTAAAGTAAAGGAAGGTTGAGACTGTCATTTTTTTTAGCTTTATCTCTAATGCTTGGCAGATAGTAGATACTTAATAAATAGTTATTGAACTGGATTAATTTCAGAATCACCTTTCACTGAAAAGTCAATGGTTAAATTACTCGATTTTTTTCCTTCTAATTAAGTTTGGGTCTCAGATTTGTTTTGTCTTCACCATAATGTGAGTTAAGCTTTATTGCTAGTTGGTCAAGCTAATGAGAAATTTTCTCAGGCTGACTAGTATGAGGACTAGCAGGACTGTTGTGAAATCTTGATCCCTTAGGAACATAAACATAGCAACTTCCTCTGAGGCCAGCAACAAAAGCCACTGACCTTTAATAAGACACTCAAACATAAAAAAAATACAGTACAAAGAGTTGTAAGGATGAGATAGCTTTATACAGAATCACTGTAAATATGCCCTTCCTTGACGATTCAATGTACCTTTTTTCTGGAACTAACATATGGAATGAGGATGAATGATGTGATCATAAGGGGACTTTGGAAATCTCAGCAATGATAACTGTCCAACAGAAAGTCTTCTCACTGTTACTGATAGCTGTTATAGAGGTCACGCACTGTACTTGACAACATAAGGTTTACCTAATAAAACCCTGCACAAACAAATGTATCTTTCAGCTCTACTTTGAAAGTTAAATGTTACAGTTGTTAATTGTGTGAGCAAGTCATCCTTTTGGATTTGATTAGTTAGTGTTGTGCCGTATCTATTGCTCCTGTGTGTAAGCCTGATAGCAGAGATGTAACTGAGGTAGAAAGATCAAGACTGTCTTTAAGGACACAGAAATTTTAAGGAACCAAACTTAAAATACTGCTTATGAAAGTGGCCCTACAGTACCCCTGGGATTTCTTTAATATTAACCAGTGAACCTACAGTTTCTGTAACCCCTAGAGAAGAGTGAGTCCATCTTTGGGTCTCCCTATGTGACAGGTCAACTATACTACCTCATTGTGGTTGATTTGAAATAATGTTTATTGCTGCTTTCCCTGGACACCAAAATTGCTAGTTGTGGCACTCTTTATGATGGCTTCCTAAGCTGAATCGGCTTATGAAGCAATGGCACAGAGTTGTTTTTGACTTTGTATCTCAAACACTTAGTCACAGCACCTTACACCTAATTCTTAGTTGAATTGAAATGCATTTGTTTATGTGCCAGTTCCATATTTGAAAATTTGCATTTGCTCTGTTGCCTTTGTTCCTCTTTTTAAAAGACTTTCTATTGTATTTCTTCATGTGGCATTACAATTTCTTCCTACTACTTAAGTTAGAAAATTGAAATCTGAGTATAACATAGGACCTATTTCCAAAGAGATCAACCTTCATTCCAAAGATTCAGACTACAGGGAAGAGTATTCAGATCTATCCAGAAACATAACTCCGGTTGTCTCTCATCTGTCCCATTCACTTTATCTGTGTGGTCATGCTTTTGGCAGCAGCTGTTGAGAGGATTATAACCAGGCCAGGAAGGTATTTCTTGAATTCCACTGGTCTCTCTCATTTAGCTATAGCCTAATTTATGATTCGCCTTTATATATGACTTATTTATCTTCTATTCTTTTGAGAGCTTGTGGTAAACAGGTTGGTGTCCCTTACACTGAACACTGACAGATTCAAATTTGCTCTTTCATTCCTCTCCTCTTTTTTTATCTAGTTGAAAGTTTAAAGCTCAGAAAAGAAAGCAGTTTGTTAACTATGAACATTCTTTTTCTATAAGGAGAATTTGTCATAGTTATTGCTTTAAAATTTCTCCTTTTATTGTTAGATCTTCAGACTGATTATGAAACTGTTCTTAAAAATGTTATCTTGATTTAATGCCTATTTTGCAGTGCGAGGAATGGTAATGGTTTGCTTTGGGAACCTTGTACTTATTGTTGGTAAATCATTTATATATCCTTGAATACGCTTATTACTATCCAAGCAGGCTCCTCCCAGCATCAACTACAGCCTTCTTCTCAAGGAATAATAAAATTTTTCTTTTCCTTTTCTCTCTCTTTCTGTTCTTCCTTTCCTTCCTTCTTTCTTTCATACTTTCTTTCTTATCTATCTTCGGATTTTATATGGGAGTAAGTGTGTTCCAGATGAATGGAACTCATATTGCTCTGTGTGTGTGTGTTTATCTTGTGTGTGTACATATCTTTATCTATATCCATCTATCTATCTGTCTGTCTTGCTTTAGAATATAATATCCTTGAGGGCTGAAGCCATGTTATAAACTTCTTTCAATCATCCACTATACATAGTTGTATGGAGAGATGCTCATCATTTTGGAGTGGACATTTGAATGATTTTCTTTAAACTATTTCTTTTAATGCCTGGGCAAAAGGAGGCCCAGAAAGGTGAAAATGTGACTTCTTGAAGGTTGCATGGCAAATTAGTGACAGAGTTAAACTTGGCACCTACTAGATTTGTAGCAAGTACATGTGTGTTAATTGACTAATTAATCACTGATCAGTATTTGGGTGAATGACACAGTCATGGAAACTAATTTAGCATGTCAACAAAAGAAAGCAAGGAACTCCACAGTCCAGACTCATGGTCATAATTACATTGGATGTTATATCATTGATATTTCTTCCTCTTGTTTTTGTTTTCAGACTGGTTTGTGAGGATAAAACGAGGTAACTTGAAACCCTGAAAAAGCTATATACATTCCTTAATATTATTATCATTATTATTATTCCATTAAGTGATATTTGTGACCTTATGACATGGCTATGTGAAAAAAAAATTGAAGAAGTATTAAGCTCACAAAAATTGAAAAAAACTCTAAACCATATACTACAATTTTCTTATTTGCTATTATACAAATACAGAGGCAGACTCTGATGCCAAGTTAATGATGCTGTTATTATCATAGTAATTGTTGTTATCAGTACTATTATTATTTTCCAATAACAGTAATGTTGTAATTTAGTCTGTGGTAGAGAGCTGTCATTAAGTCTAGTGAAAAATAAATTGATCCATTTCCAGGAAGCAAGGGGAAAATGTACGTTTGCTCGGCACTATTTAATTTATCTCTCACCTAACTCTTGTTTCTATACAACTTAATGTAACTGCTTTAACTTCCATGCTGCTTTCAGATGTAACTCATACCGGCATAATTGTTAGTGAGAAAATACCAGTGCAGTAATCATGTAATGTGGCCACAGCATGACAAGGCAGAAATTGGATTACTTTGATATCTTTACAACTCAACAAATTTTGCCTCCAAGTATAGCACTAGAAGTAATAGGTGGATGTTGGAGAGAGGCAAAATTTGTACTTAATATCAGGAGATGAAGAAAGAGAAAAAAACAAGCTTCCTAACCATTAGAATTATCCAAAAGTATATTGGATTGCCTCAGAAAATAGTGGGTTTCTCCCTCATTAGAAGTCTTCAGGGTAAGGCTGATGACCCTTTCAAATTCTGTAATTCTGTAAAAATTCACTGCGTGCTGTATTCAGTCAAATATGTTCCATTTTTTTTTTGGAGGGAGGAAGGAAGGGCAATTGGGATTAAGTGACTTGACCAAGGTCACACAGATAGTGTGTCAAGTGTCTGAGACCAGATTTGAACTCAGGTCGTCCTGATTCCAGGGCCAGTGCTCTACTCACTGAGGCACCTAACTGCCCCAAATATGCTCCATTTTAAATGGTTTTTTGCAAGTGATTAAAATAGTGATGCTGATTTATCATGTGTGGATACCACAAGATAGCATGCTGATTAATGTATGTGTTACATGTTAAATCTATATGTGCAAGATGTAACCTACATGAGTTTTCAATACAGTGTTCTTATATGTCATTTACATTAATTACAAAATGCCACATTGGGCATTATATCCATTTGCATGAAACATTCAGTACCATCTTTAGTTATTTTAAAATATGGGAGAATTTTTTGCTAGACATTGCCATATCCAGATGATACATCAAAAAAATAAAGTTACCATAAAATTGAAAACTATTTTCACTGCTTTTCTTTAATAAATTTATTATTTGTTTTTAACATTTAAAAAATTTTGAGTGTTGAATTTTTCTCTCCTTCCAGGCCCTCCCCCACACATTGAAAAGACATAATATTATATCATTTATACATCTGAAATCATGTAAAATATATTTCCATATTAGCCACATTGCAAAAGAAAAAGCAAGAAAAATAAAGAAAGTGAAAAAATATATTTCAATCTGCACTCAGAGTTCACCAGTTCTCTCTCTGGTAGTGGATAGCATTTTTCATCAAGTCCTTTAGAATTGTCTTGTATCATTGTCTTGATCAGAATAGCTAAGTGTTTCATAGTTGATCATTGTTACAAAACTGCTATTACTGTGTCCAGTGTTCTTCTGTTTCTATTTACTTCACTTTGAATCAGTTCATATAAGTCTTCCTGAGGTTTTTCAGAAGCAATCCTGCTCATCATTTATTATAACAATTTTATTCCAGCACAATTATATACCTCATGTTCAGCCATTCCCCAAACTATGGATATCCCCCTGCTTTCCAAATCTTAGCCACAACAAAAAGAGTTGCTATAAATATTTTTGTACATGTAGGTTCTTTTTTCTTTTCTTAGATCTCTTTGGGACACAAACCTAGTAGTGGTATTGCTGTTATCGAAGAGTGTGCACAGTTTTATAGCTCTTCAGACATAGATTGAAATTGTTCTCCAGGCTAATTAGACCTGTTCACAATTGCAGCAAGAGTGCATTAATGTCCTAATTTTTCCACATCCCCTCCAGCATTTGTTGTTTTTCCTTTTCTATCATGTTGGCCACTATGATAAATAAGAGATGGTATCTCAGAGTTGTTTAATTTGCATTTCTCTAATTAGTAGTGATTTAGAAAAAAAAAATGTGACCAGATAGCTTTGAATTCTTCTGAATTCTTCCTGTTCCTATCTTTTCACCATTTATCAATTGGGTAATGACTTTAATTTTATAAATTTGACTTAGTTCTCTATACATTTGAAAAATGAGGCCTATTAGAGCAATTTGTTGTAAATTTTTCCCGTTTCCTGATTTCTTTCTACCTTTGATGGCACTGCCATTTTGTTTGTGCAAAAACTTTTTTAAAATTTAATGTAATAAAAATTATCTGTTTTACTTCCCATGATCCTCTCCTGTTTGATCATAAGTTATTCCCTTATTCATAGATCTGACAGGTAAAATTTTCCATGCTTCTTTAATTTGCTTAGGATATCATCCTTTACGTCTACATCATGTACCTATTTTGACCTTATCTTGGCATACAGCATATCACTAATTTTTGGATGGCTTCTAAATAAATTTATTTTCCCCCAGAATCTAACAGATTCTTGAAACATTTGTTGCATACTTTAAATTTAATATATCTTAGATCAGGGCTGTCCAAAATGTGGCTCACAGTTCCATTTATGTGGCCAGACAACAAGCATAGAAATTTACATAAATATTTTAATAGCTACCACAGAGCTCTCACTAAAATGGCAAATCAAAATATATTGTCTCTTGTTTGAAAAAAAAAGGTTGGACAGCTCTGGCTTAGATTATGTAACCTCTTTAGATTATAAATTTTATCTGTATGACCAAATACAGATATGTAATGCACATACGAGAGAGAATTGTTTCAGAGAGAGGGGGAGGGGAAACTTTTCTTGGTGGGGGAGGCAATTGGGGTTAAGTGACTTGCCCAGTGTCACAGAGCTAGTAAGTGTCTGAGGCCAAATTTAAACTCAGGTCCTCCTGACTCTAGCCCAGGTTTTTTCTCCATCGTGCCACCTAGCTACCCAACTTTGACCTAATTTACAAAATAATATTAATATAATAAACTTTTCTTAAATGTGCTAATATCTTAGTATCAAAAAAGAAAGCTTTATTTCTTGAAAACTGCTAAATAATGAAATTTCAGTTATAAAATTGTTTTCTTTACTCAGTTGGAAGGAAAAAAGAAATATGAAAATTTACAGCATTTCGTTGCTCTTGTTCATATTTCGGAATGGCCGTTTCAATATGGTCCAGTGCTATGGAACCAAAATTATCAAATACACACATTAAACACACCCTTGATTTGCCTAGACAATTGGCTGCTGGCTGATATAATGCACAGATGTAGTTGAAAGAACACATTCTAGCTCTAGAGTCACATTGGTTGAGTTCAAATCCTTCCTATCTGTGTAGTCTTGAACAAATCTCTTGACCCTTCCAAGCTTCAGTTCTTCAGCAGAATGTTGGATAAGATGGCCTCCAAGGTGCCTTCTAATTTGAAACCTTCATTTCCAAGCCTATTTCTAAGTCTTGCTGTAAATACCAACATGTATACATACACAAACATACCATATGCCCCACCGGATCCCCCCCCAAAAAAAAACCTTTAAAGGTTATAAGCTACAAGCATTTAGCTGATAATCACAGGAAAGATTTTCATCTTTTTTTAAAGTGAAGAGAGAGAGAGAGAGAGAGAGAGAGAGAGAGAGACAGACTAATCACTACTTAGTTTTCAGTACACAACTAAAAACAGGCATCTGGGAACTTTATTATGCTATTTATTATTCTTCAGTTTTAAGCTTTAACTGTTGCTCCAAGGAATTCAATAGTCTGACAAGATTTAAAAGACCCTCTAAATGTTTAAAGCTGTAATATCTTTTCCTGTTTAGCTGTCTTGTCTTTTTGTGGTACATGTCAAGATGGTACTAAAATGTCTTGCATCATATTCTTATCTGAAATAGGATTTGTCCTATTACACTCTAGACTTGGAGCTCTCTGAGGTAAGCCATTTGAGAACATCATTCCCAAAACCAGGTGTCTGGAAAGATCACCAAGTCAACAGGGATTTAGAATCAAGACACATAGCTCTTTCCAACTGAACTGTTTCAAGTGTAACCAACTTCATGTATCACTTTCCTTTATGCTGGCTTCCTGAGATGTGGGACAGGTTCTTGCTCCAAGTCCAGAAGGAGCTACTGCTGCATTTCATGTAAAATAACCAAAATCTTTCACGTGAAATATGAGAGAATATGAAAGATAAAGGCAGGGGAAGGATCTAAGGCATTTAAATGTCACTACCTTAGGGACTTTTTGTTTTTCCAAAGCTACTTTCATTTTTATAGGTCAGCTTGGAGGGTTTTTCTCTATGCTTACATGGATCTATATATCTGGGAAGGGAGTCATTTTGTAATATTGTGGAATCTTACACTGGTGTTTCTGAAACATGAACCACTCCTTTTCCATGAATAAGAAGAGACATCTAGGGTTACAAAAGGGATCTTTGTGAATAGTGTTATTAAGATTTGGATAGCTCTTTTTTATAATAACTTACAGGAATACTCAAAGTAATCCTATTGTACTCAGCACTGATGAGACCCTTATAAGTATATTGGCTCCACAACTTGAATGAGAAATGAAGAATTTGAAAAAGGTTGATGGAATAATTGCAAGGATGACTAATAGGGCAGAAATTATGACTTGTAAGGAAAAGGCTAGAGGAATTGAAGCAGATGTCAAGGGGAGAATATATGATAATCATCAAACGAAGAATTACTTTACAAAACATGGTGACTATGTTTATTTAAAACTCCAAAGGGGATAAAATTGTTGTAGCTGAAGCATGAGGAATTTAGGCTAGATGTAGGGCAAGGTTTCCTGCTTGTCACTGAATATTTCTAAACACTAAATGTTACTAAGCAAAGTTGTCGAATTGCATTGTTCAAAGGCCTTGACAAAAGTAATCATTTTAATCTAGATCAGCTTAGACGAATCCTGTCTGGCAAAGGAGTACTCAGACTGGCTTTTCTTTCTTTTACAATCACCTAATTTTATGATTTTGTTCATGTACACAAGAGGAATAGAGACTTGAAGATCCTTCCATGTTTATGCTCAGAAAGCATGAAGTATTTGTAATCTCATGCTCCATCCTAGCAAGCATGGTAGCCCTGTGCATAAGATAGCACTGTTCAAAAACTGTTATGTTAGTATCAGCTTCCTGGGGAACCCTAGCACTCATATGGAATGAGCAATAAAACTTAATAAAGCAACTCAAAATTCTATACCACACACATAGGATTGCTAAAAATTTCAAAAAGGAAAATCAGAAAAGAAAATAACAGTTGTTGGAGGGGCTGCAGAAAAAGTCATTCACTGTTGGTGGTAGAGCTGTGACTTAATATAGCCTTTCTGGAAAGCAGTTTGGAACTATGCTCCCAAAGTCATTAAATTGTACGTAATTGTTGACCCAGAGATACTGCTATTAAGTTTATACCCCAACGGAGATCAAAGAAAGAAAAAAAAAAGAATCCACATGGATCCATATGGACAAAAAATTTCTATAGCACCTTTTGTCTTATAGTGGCAAAAAAAATTGAAAGTAAGGGGCATATCAATCAATTTGGGAATCAATGGACAAATTTTGACATCTAAATGTAAAGGCATAAGACATAACTACAGGACTAAGTCAGAAAAATATGAGAAGACTTGCATGAACTGATATAGAATGAAGGAGAAGGAGAGAATAATATATATATATATTAGCAACATTGTAAAGAAAAATAATTTTGAAAGACTAAAAATATGTGATTAGTGCAATGAGTAATTGTGACTGGAGGTGGGGAAGGGAGTGCAAACTGTAGCCTGGTGGATCAAATCTGGTCTGGTCCCTGTTTTTGTAGAGCCAGAGCTAAGAATGGCTTTTACATTTTTAAGTACAATAATCTTTAATTTTTAAATACAAATACTATTATTAGCTCCGAGTCAATAGAAAACTAGTCCATGATCTTGGTGGGCTGGTATAATTTGATAACTACTATGCCAGGTGATCAATAATGCAGCAAGATGCCTACTTTCTAAAGTTACTCGAGGGACTCAAGGTACAGAATAATACATACATTATTCAGACATGGCTAAGGTAAAATTAGTTTTACTTGACTATGCGTATTTTCTTTCAGAATAGAGTAATGGGAGAGAAAGGGGTGAGGGGTTAGAATATGGTAATAAAAACACAAAGAGAAAGAAAATAAACAAGAGAGAGAGAGGATCATACAAGTTTGAAAAAATACACAGGAGAGGACAGAAGTCCAGAAAGAAGCACAGCAAGTAGGACAACAGCAATAACTGCAAGTTGATTTTGAATGTATTTTTCAAATAAGCTGAGTAGTATTTAATAGCGATTTCCATTTCAAGAATGATCCTTTTTTTCTCTTCTACTATGTATGTGGAAATGCTCATTTAATTTGGTTTTGGTTAAATTCAGATTTTCACTTCTTTGTGAAGACTATGAGTCAGGTGCTGCAGTCATGCAGAATGACAGGAGGCTGTGGATAATAGCTGCATGGTCAGAAGAGAGTAGTATAATGTCTGGGCACAAGTTTAAAAGGAAAATAGGGTTTTTTGAAGGACGGTTGCAGAACAGGGAATTAGAAGTAGCATGGGGGCGGGGAGGGCAGTGGGAAGAAGAGTGGTATTGAAGAGGACTTCCAGAAGTGAAATCCTTCTGCAGAAGATGTTCCTAATTAGGTTGGTTGGTTGGTTGGTTGTTGTCCTGAGTTCTAGAAGAGGGCCAGAATGACATCACTATGCTTGAGTTAAGATGCAATGTGTCCCACTGTGGCTGATCAGGCCAATATGAGCTTGGAATGCTCTACCAAAGGTGGGGCGCAAATACCATATTTCCCCATGTATGAGGTGCATGTTAATTTTGGGGCCCAAAATTTGAAAAAAAATATATTACATAAAGTTATTGAACTCAAGTTTTATTCATCTGCTCATAGCTTTCAGGCATCTTTTGGGCACATCTGGTGCATGTACAGATGCTTAGTCCATTCTGTTTCATGAACTTGAATCACCAATTGTGTCCTCCCTTGAAATCACTAACTTCTTTTTCATCAGCAATTCTTCTTGCCTCATGCTGAACCATCTTTGTGGACACAGGAATTCTTATTGCCCTTTGTTCTTCAATTCCTTTTCTATATCAGGCCATTTTGCTGACTTGCCTCTCATGGCTGCCTTCTGCTTGGTGTTTTCAGTAGGGTTTCTTCTTCCTGTAGCCAGTCTCAGATTGTTTTCTCAGTTGGAGGAGGACCAAACTTACTTTCAGCAGCCCGATTTCCATTCACTTTTGCAAACTGGATCACTTTTAACTTGAATTCGGCACTGTACGAAAATCTTTTCTGAGCCGTTTCTGGGCAGAACGTGGCAAAATGTAACCTAATATACCGGTAACAAATGTGAAACGATGAGTGCAAAGACAACAAGCACGAAAAAGCAGGAAATGCAAGTAAAAAAATCTACCACCACTGTGTAAGATGTACCCAGTTTTTAGACCCCAAATTTTTCAAAAAAACAAAGGTTCTTCTTATACATGGGGAAATATGGTAGTCCATGTGAATATTTGAGGTGGATATTCCATACTTGGGCATCCTGCATTTCCTTTGAGCTGTTTCAATTCTGCTTTGCTCATAGAGTACAGCACCTTCTCTGATGTGGGAATGCCATGCTGAGTTGTCCTGTGCTAACGTCTCCCATGTCACACAGTCAATTCCAAAGCTCTTGAGAGAGACCTTGGGTCTTGTATCTCTTCTTCTGACCACTATGTGAATGCTTGCCCTGTGTGAGTTCTCCATAAAATAGTCTTTTTGGGAAGCATATGTTTTGCATTTGAACAGTGTGGCCAGCCCATCGGAGGTCTGTTCTCTGAAGCAGAATCTGAATGCTTGGCAGTTTAGTTTGAGTAAGGAACTCAGTGTCTGGCAACTTAAACTGCCAGATGATCTTCAAAATCTTCCTAAGACAATTCAAATGGAAGCGATTCAGTTTCCTGGCATGGCACTGGTAGACTATCCAGGTTTTACAGGCATATAACAATGAGGTCAGCACCACAGCTCCATAGACCTTCAGTTTAGTTGGCAATCAGCCTAATACTTCTCTCCCATACTTTCCTTTGGAGCTTCCAAGACACTGTACTAGCTCTGGCAATGCATGGGTCAACCTCATTATCAATGTATACATCCCTGGAAAGTACACTACCAAAGTAAGTGAACTTATCCACAGCATTCTGATGGTTCCACATATGGATGGTGTGGTAGTAGCTGATGGAGCACGTGTGTTTTCTTAGTGTTAATTGTTAGGCCGAAATTAGCGCAAGCAGCAGAATTCATCCATACTTTGTTGCATCTCAGCTTCAGAGGCTGCATTGAGTGCACAGTCACCCGCAAAAGAGTAGAAGAGGGAAATACAAAAGTTAGACAAGAGTTCAGCTAAAATTATGCTGGAGTTTAAAAAAAAGGAACTGAAATGTGGACAAAATTAGGAATGCAAGTTCAAAGCTTAGGTGGATATTGATAGAAAGTGATAGTGGCAAGAGCAGACTTGCATTTGGGACATTGATTTGAATGGTAGAGATGAAGGGGGTAGGACATTTTGAAGTGAGCAGACCTTCAGAGGAAGAGGAATACAAAACAACACAGGAAAATGTTTAATGAAAATCTTCCTAGTTTTGTTTAGAATGTTGGTGTGGCAGTGCATTATCTGCGTGCCCAGCTCCCTATGTGGTTCACTTTGTCACTATATTCACTATAAAATGAAGAAAAGATGGAATAGAATGAACTTCCACAGTGGAGGCTCCTTTCATAGTCTACTTGAATGTCAATCTATGAGCTCCAGAGTGAATTGCATTTAAGGTTTGGTCTTTGAGAAAGAAATCAAGCTAGTAAACCCTAAGTGAACTAGGCAGCTTTCAGTCATCAAAATTTACCTTCCTTTGGAGAGGGGAGAGAAAAAGAGAGAGAGAAGGAGAGGGAAGGGGAGAGGATGAGCTGAGTTACCAGACTTGCTGGGTCCCCATTCAAGACTACTCACAGGATGTGTTTGTTCATCATTCTCAAAGAAGACCATGATATCAGGGAGATGATGACTTGCAGTTGACTTTGATTTGAGTGAGCAAGCTGTGCAAGGTCAGCAGCCTTACTTTCTCCTCCTGAGTCATCTGGGTCCAGTGGCCAGATACCCATCAGAAACACTGGAGATGGCCCAGAATGCAATGGAAGACCCTGACGCCTTTAAGCTAAGTTCTTTCCAGGTTCTCACTTTGAGTGTGGTAATGCCCATTCAGTGAATAGGCCTCTTTAAGAAATGAGTCAAGGGAAGGCCCATTTAATCAAACAAAACAAAACAAAACAAAAAGAGTGGGAGAGGAAGACCCCTCAGGTTTGCTAGCCTAAAGAGAAATGGTTACTATTTACATTTATCCTGAGCCAGGAGCACCCATCTGGAGTTCATGGATTGGACAAAAATGGGACCCGGCCCAAGCACCACTTAATGGTTGTTTTTTGGGCCCTATGTTGAATTAAAAAAAATTTGCTCTGGTTGGTGTTAATAGGAGTGCTTTTTTTTCCCTTTCTTCTAATTTTTTGACAGAAAATAGAGGGAAGAAAAATTTGACCTCAGTACCAAGGGAACTAAACCAAGGGAAATAAGGTATTTAATTCTCATACACATTAATGAGCATATAAAAATGGAATTGTAGAGAAAACTTTGAATCACCACCGATATTATAACAACATTCTAGAATGATCACATTTAAACTGATGTGCATCTTTTATGCAAAAGAGCACTATGATTCCTTTCAAAGCATTAATAATGTGCCTCTTTCAAGTTAATGAAGCCAGTTTTTCAGCTAAAGCCTAGACCTTTTATCTTTTGAAAGTACATTTATATTTCTTTGGCATCTGTATTAACGATCAAAAAAGAAAACATAATTTGACTGTAAAGTATATGAAAGTACAGTAGACAAGATTTATTCAAGAATTCATCCAGAAGTATAGTTGTGTATTTTTTTGTCCAGAAGTTTAGTTGTGTATTTTTTTGTTTAAAAAATTTTTAAATTGTCAAAATTAAGCAAGTATATGAGGAAGTTAAATGATTTATCATATTGATGTTAGAGGTGCTAGACTGGAATGACTATTAAAAATCTAATTTGTAAAACTGAAATTCTTAGCACATTAAACTTAGTCTCTTTCAATTATAAATAATAAATGAATTTTAAGACACTAAAAATTTAGGAGCTTGACTTTTCTCTACTCAGCTGAATTTATTTTTAGCAAAAATAAAAATTTAAAATAAGTTTCATAAGTTGTAATTGTCGATATTTAATCTTATTGCATAAGAATTTGAGAGATATAAAAATGTACAGTTTTTTTTCATAGTAATCTGAACTATGAGTTTTCTGAGACTCACATCTTTATGTGTTTATTGAGAGTGACCAAAAATGGAAACTGAATTAGTGAATAAGTAACTTGATTTATCTTTAGGAAACCAGTGTAAAAATGCAATAAAACTCTCAGCAGCTGCCATTTCTTTTTAAATATCTGAGATTTGTATGCTTTAAGTTTCTACTAGACTTGGAACTAGACATGTAATATTTATTTAGCTTTGCTTACTTATATTTATTTTAGAGAATAATCTTATCTAGTCCCCATGCTACAGTTATTTAATTGTCATGGATGAGAATTGGGGAAAGAATAAATTGTCTACCCTTATAAATATCACAGTTAAAAGCAAGTAATGTCTCTAAATCTAACATCCTCAATTGGTTTCCACCACTAGTTCAATCATTATATATCTTATTATAAACAGAATCGAAGATAAATTTGTTTAGAATACAGAGAAAACAAACGTTATCATTCCTGTCATCATCCTCAGGCATCTTTTCACTAATGTGCAGAGAGAACTGAAATCTTCCAGTTATATATTTCCTGACCTTGGTCTTGTGTTGGGAATTCTGAAAGAATATGTAATTAAAAGTTCTTTGACAAAAATTGTTTCCAGCAAAATGTTCAGTCATTAGAAGATTATAATAGGGATATATTTGGGGATATAAGTGGAATATACATACGTGCATATACATATATGTATACACATAGATACAGTATGTGTATATATAATTGGAGTTATACATATATAAATATATTTATGTATGTATGTGTATATATGCACATATGTGTGTACATACTTGTGTGTGTGCATAATATTACTTCTGGATCAAAAGTAGATATTCTTTAGCCTCAGAATGCTTGTGTACAGGGCTACTTTCTTGCTTTGAATCAACAGTAGTAATTCTGCACTTATCACTGACTGGCTTAGCTGTCATTTAGCATTACATTAGACTTAATGGTATAACATCCAAATGAAGACTTTGCTTTGGTTGTCAGCCAGTGACTTTGGTATAAAAAAGAGTAGTCGCCTTCTCTTTCATTTATATGTTTTTAGCATGGTTTCATGTACCACACTAATGTCAAATCACTCTTTGTGGTCCTAGTGACAGATAACCTTTAAACATTCACTGAAAACAAGGTTCTAGTAGTGTGAGCCAAGGGAGACAGATCATGTGAGGAATCATAGAGGAAGAAATAGGATTTTAATGTTGACTCATGTAAGTTAAAGGACTAAGATACTAATCTGAGTTTCTAAATTTGGAGGACCAACAAATTCATGGTGGTCATGACGATGATGATGAGGAAGAGGAGGAGGAGGAGGATGTTGATCGATGCAGGTATTAGAAACTTTGGAAAAGAAGAAAGTAAATTCAGTTTTAGCTTTTCTTACCTTTCCATTAAAAAGAAGAAAGGAAATAAAGAAGGAAGGAAGGAAGGAGCAGTGAGGAGAGGAGAGAAGAGGAGAGGAGAGGGGAATGGAGGGAGAGAAGGAGAGAGGAAGCGAAAAAGAGAGGGAGAGAAACACAGCAGACAATGAGGAAGTCTTTTAGAGGAGGAGAGAGGTTTCAAGATGGAGATGTAACTCTTTTGCGTGCTAGCCATGTTTGAAGGCAGGAAAGTAAAATGATGCATTCCGGATGAGGAATCCTAGGAAATGTTTTGTAGTATACTCCACCGGGGGAAAAGTAGATTACAACAATATCTAATTCTCCTATAGTGTTCCCTTTTGCTATTGAGTAAAAAAAAGAACCATTTAAATGTCATGGAACCACAGTAAAGATCTCATATGATTTGTCAGGTTCCACTTTTAAGAAGCAGAAGGTTGGAATATGATATTCCAGAAGGCAAAGGAGCCAAGATTACAACCAAGAATAAGCTACCCAACAAAACTGAGCATAATCCTTCAAAAGAAAAAAATGATATTTAATGAAGTAGAAAACTTTAAGGCATTAGTGATGAAAAGTCCAGAGATGAATAGAAGATTTGACATTCAAACACAAGACTCAAGAGAAACATAAAAGGGTAAATGTGAAAGAGAAATCATCAGTAAATCTGTAAGGTTAAACTGTTTACATTCATATATGAGAAGAAGACACATGTAATTCCTAAGAAATTTAGTTAGAAGGAGTCTACAAGGGTATGGGTGTAAGTCAATAAGGTTAGGATAAACTTTTTAAAAAAGAGAAGGTGCAGGAGCCAAGATGACAGCTGGAAACCAGGGACTTACTTAAGCTCTTCCCCAAATCCCTCCAAACACCTGTAAAAAATGACTCTGGACAAATTCTAGAGCTGCAGAACCCATGAAATAGCAGAGGGAAGCAGGTCCCTAGCCCAGGACAGCCTGGATGGTCCCTGGGAAAGGTCTTTCACATGCTGGGAGTGGACTGCAGCCCATAGTGGCTGCACTAGGACCAACCAGACCAGGAGTCCCGGGCAGAGCAGGCCTTAGGGTCATCAGTCACTGAGCTGTGGCAGTTACCATACTTCTCAACCCACAAATGCCAAAGACAAGGGATAAGGTCAGTGGGAAAACTGCTGGATAGGGGTGAGAGTGGTCTGGCCCTAGCCCCTGGGGTGGTGGAGGTGATGGAGTACAGCCTTGCAGAGCTCCAGGTGTGCTTGCTTCCAGCCCCAGACCCAGCCTGTGGGAGGAATTAAGTTGTGGATCAGAGTTGGAGAGCAGAGCTTGCTTTGCCCAGCTTGGATCTGGGTCCTGGTCCTGGTTGGCAGTTCTTGGGGGAAGAAGTGTGCTGCTGTGGCAGAGCTTGCTTGTGGTGACTGTGGAGTGAAGTAGATCTGAAAACAGCAGCACAGCCTATAAAGCTTGGGACAAAGTACTTTCTACTCTTCAAGCAGTCAAACCTTGACAAAAAACTCAAAAGTCAAGTAGTTGATTGGGAACATGAACAGGCAGTGACAACAAACTCAGACTCAGACCACAGAATCTTTTTTTGGTGACAAAGAAGATGAAAATATGCAGCCAGAAGAAGTCAACAAAGTCAAAGAACCTACATCAAAAGCCTCCAAGAAAAATGTGAATTGATCTGAAGCCATGGAAGAGCTCAAAAAAAATTTGGAAAAGCAAGTAACAGAAGTAGAGGAAAAATTGGGAAGAGAAATGAGAGTGATGTGAGAAAATCATGAAAAACAAGTCAACAACTTGCTAAAGGAGACCCAAAAAAATACTGAAGAAAATAACATCTTAAAAAAATAGACTAACCCAAATGGCAAAAGAGCTCCAAAAAGCCAACAAGGAAAAGAATACCTTGAAAGGCAGAATTAGCCAAATGGAAAAAGAGGTCCAAGGCCACTGAAGAAAATACTACCTTAAAAATTAAATTGGAACAAATGGAAGCTAGTGACTTTATGAGAAATCGAGAAATTATAAAACAGAACCATAGGAATGAAACTATGGAAGACAAGGTGAAATATCTCTTTGGAAAAACCAGTGACCTGGAGAATAGATCCAGGAGAGATAATTTTAAAATTATTGGACTACCTGAAAGCCATGATCAAAAAAAGAGCCTAGACATCATCTTTCAAGAAATTATCAAGGAAAATTGCCCTGGTATTCTAGAACCAGAGGGTAAAATAGAAATTGAAAGAATCCACAGATGGCCTCTTGAAAAAGATCCCAAAAAGAAAACTCCTAAGAATATTATAGTCAAATTCCGGAGTTCCCAGGTCAAGGAGAAAATACTGCAAGCAGCCAGAAAGAAGCAATTTGAGTATTGTGGAAACATAATCAGGGTAACACAAGATCTAGCAGCTTCTATGTTAAGGGATCTAAGGGCTTGGAATATGATATTCCAGAGGTCAATGGAGCTAGGATTAAAACCAAGAATCACCTACCCAGCAAAACTGAGTATCAGGCTCCAAGTAAAAATATGGATTTTCAATAAAATGCAGAACTTTCAAGCATTCTTGATGAAAAGACCAGAGCTGAATACAAAATTTGACTTTCGAATACAAGAATCAAGAGAAGCATGCAAAGGTAAACAGGAAACAGAAATCATAAGGGACTTACTAAAGTTGAACTGTTTTGTTTACATTCCTACGTGGAAAGATGGTGTTTGTAATTCATGAGACGTTTCTCAGTATTAAGGATATATATATATATATATATATATATATATATATATATATATATATATATATATATGTGTGTGTGTGTGTGTGTGTGTGTGTGTGTGTGTGTGTGTGTGTATATATCTTAACAATAAAATAAAATAAAATTAAGGGGCAGGAGAGGACTATATTGAGAGAAGGAGAAAGGGAGAGATAGAATGGGGTAAATTATCTCACATTAAAGTGGCAAGAAACAGCAGTTCTGTTGGAAGGGAAGAGGGGGCAGGTGAGGGGAAATGAGTGAATCTTGCTCTCATTGCATTTGACTTCAGGAGAGAATAACATACATACTCAGTTAGGTATCTTAACCCACAGGAAAGCAGGGGGAAGGATATAAGAAATAGGGGATGATAGAAAGGAGGTCAAATAGGGGGAGGAGGTAATCAAAAGCAAACACTTTTGAAAAGAGACAGGATCAAGAGAGAAAATTGAATAAATGGGGACCAGATAGGATGGACAGAAATATAGTTAGTCTTTTACAACATGATTATTGTGGAAGTTTTTTGCATAATGATACAGGTGTGGCCTAAGTCAAATTGCTTGCTTTCTTAGGGAGGGTGGATGGGAATGGAAGAGGGAAAATAATTTGGAACTCAAAGTTTTAAAAGCAGACACTCAAAATAAAAAAGTTGTTTTTGCATGCAACTGGGAAATAAGATATATAGGGAATGGGGTATAGAAGTCTATCCTGCCCTACAAGAAAGTAAGGGGAAAGAGGATGGGGGGTGGAGTGCAGTGACAGAAGAGAGAGCTGACTGGGGAATGGGGCAATCAGAACATATGCCATCTTGGAGTCAGGGGGAGGGTAGAAATGGGGAGAAAATTTGTAACTCAAAATCTTGTGGATATCGATGTTGAAAACTAAAATATTAAATAATAAAATATGAGGAAAAAAGAGAGGATGAGAAAGAGGGATCCAACTGGAGAAGGAGGAAAGGAGAAGTAGAATAGGGAAAATTATCTCCCATAAGAGGCATGTAAGGAAGGGCTTTTACAGTAGAGTGGAAAACTGGAAGTGGCAGAAAATGCTTGAACTTCACTCTCATTTGAATTGATCCAAAAAGGAAAGAATACATACACTTAGTTGGGTATAGAAATCTACCTTACTCAACAGGGTAGTAGGAGGGAAAGGAAATTAAAGAAATACAAGGGTGATAAAAGAGAGAGCAGATTAAGGAAAATAGTCAGCAGGAACAAAACAGACTTTTAAAGAGGAACAGGTTGCACAGAGAGAAGGACAAATGGAAAAAAATAGTATGGAGGAAAATGCACAGTAATTGCAACTGTAAAAATGAATGGGATGAACTTACCCCTAAAACAGAACAGGATATCAGAATGTATTAGAAACCAGAACCCAGCAATCTGCTGGTTATGAGAAACTGATTTGTAACAGAAAGAAACACATATAGAGTTAAAATAAGGGGTTGGCACAGAATGTCTTATGCTTCAATTGAGGTAAAAAAAAATGCTAGGTAGTAATCATTATCTCAGACAAAGCAAAAGCAGAAATAGACCTAATTTAAAAGATAATCAGGGAAACCATATTTTTTTGCTAAAGTTACCATATTCAGTGAGGGTAATATGAAAAAAATTACCAGTTTCTCTGATATAGGCCTCATTTCTCAAAAACATCAAGTACAGAGTCAAAATTGTAAAAATAAGAGCCATTCCCCAATTGGTAAGTGGTTAAAGGATATGAAGAGGCAATGGTTCAACCAAGTATACAGCCAATGCAACACCCAGAGTGGTTGCTATGAATATCCCAGGTTTGAATCACAAGATATAAAAGACTCTCCATGAAAGATGAAACCAAAACATTTATTCAAGCACCAGAAAACCAAATCCTTCAGAGCAATAAAGCAATCTATACACATTATCAATGCAGGGAGCACCATAATCTCCAAGCCTTCCCACCCTCAGGCCTCCCCACAAAACAAACTCCTTCAAGCAAGATCACCCCCTCTCTCACTCATGCTAGCTGCTCTGTGTCTCTCTCCCAGCTCTGCCTTCTTTGTCTCACTTCCTGTTCCACCCCTTCCTGCTCCACCCCTTCAGCATGCTCCTCCCACTACAGCCTCCATATGACCCAGACTCATGTGACTCAGACTCTTGTGACTCAGGCAGATCACATGGGCCTATTAATGGATGGGAAAGATCTTCTCATTCCGTTAACAGTACATTAACAATACACCAAGTTATGGTATGTAATTGAGATGGAATATTGTGATATAAGAGATGAGGAGGGGGATTGTTTCAGAAAAACCTGTGAAGATATAAGGTGAAGTGAGCAAAACCAAGAGATCACAGTTCACAATAATAGCAGTATTGTAATGATGATTACCTATGAAAGAATTAGCTACTCTGATCAACACAATGATCCAAGATAATTCCACCTAACTCATAATGAAAAATGCTGTCCACCTTCAGAAAAATAGTTGATGAATTCCAAGTGCAAATCGAGGTATAATTTTTTCACTTTATTTTTCTTGTTTTTTTAATGCATGGCTTATGTGGAAAGATATTTTGCATAATTTCATGAATTGTATTATTGTGAAATGCTTGATTTCTCAATGGATGTTGTAGTGGTTGGAAGAAGAGAGAAAATTTGGAACTCAAAATTAAAAAAAAAAGATAGCAGTCTGGTAGAAATTAGATATAGAACAGCCTAAAAATATTTTTGGTTGATTGAATGGTATCTTTTGAAGACAGAGCAAAGTAACTCTGAATATCTGGAGTAGCAGTACTAGATTACAATCCCTGCCTCAGGGTTACATCTTCTCTCTCTCTTCCTTTTCTACAGCCTTCTTCCATTCAACATTTCCCCTCTTCCCAAGTTGATTCTTGCTACTTTCATCTCCTTGTCAAAGAGAAAAGTTAGTTTGAGAATTAATAAATACACACCGTTGTGATTCATAACATCTTTTTCTTTGGTTTTCATCCTCTCTTTTCTTTTTCCATTTTTGTAAGTGGTTCCACCAATTTTTCATTTTTCCTACCTAGAAACCTTCAAGTAATCTCTTTCTTTCTCAATGCCCAATTTGTCATAGAATCCTAGTATTTGGTCCATTCTTAGAAATATCTTCTTTCTAGCTTTACATCTGCCATCCTTCTTTAGGCCTATATTGTCTTAGATTAGTGAATCAATGTCAGACTTTCCAGTCAGTATGGCTCCTTGTGAAAGGGATTTGCTCTGTGTGTGTGTGTGTGTGTGTGTGTGTGTGTGCGTGTGTGTGTATCTGGTATTGTTCTTTACTACATTTAACAGATGTCAAGCCACATAGTAACTATTCAGCATATACTTACATTAATTTATTAGGTTTGGTTAATTAATTGATGTTGCTCTTCCCGGGGCACTTACATTTTGAAAAAGGGCACAAAGAAGGGATAGTTCTTGAAGGATTGTGTATTCCTTCTGCCTATATAGATTACAATCCTTTCTAGGCCTTATTAAAAAAATAGTGATTTGTTGCCCCTAAAAAATCATTCTGCAGTTAAAATAATGAATCTTTCCAAATGTCAGATGAGAAATACATGGTTCATATTTGATCCATACGCAAAGCCTTTATAGCTTGGCAGGACCTACCAAAATATGTCCTTTACTTGTATAAATTTTCAGGGAACTCAGATCACCCTCACACCATAATGAAGCATTGAAGTGGAATTTTGGGGAGGGACATAGAGAAATACACAAAGCAAAATTAATAAATTCCTGGTGGTAACATTTCAGATTCTAAAGCATCTGAATGAGAGAGAGACACTTTTGAGCAAAGGGACTTTTCCATCTTCAAATTACACCTCATATGAAGCCATTTTCTGTATTGAACAAAGGCATGTCTTATCCTAGTTTTTGATAATCTTATTCAGGATAATTGTACAGAGTAGAGAGATAAGGGAGAATATTTCTTTTAAGTATTCATCAAAACCATAGTGGCCACACACTTTTCCCTTTCCTTGGTAATGTGATTTCATTTTTTTCAGATTTTCACAATATATCCTATTTGTAATTGTGAAGAAATATTCTTTGGGGAAGTAAGAAGGTTCTGTCAGACTAAATGATTTATAGCTACAGGGGTCTAAATGCCTGCTTAAGGAATCCTTTCCATGTCAATGAAAAAATATTTTTTGTATCACGTGTCCTTAAGTGAAGAGGTACCCACTAGCCTAGAAATCTTTGACTCTGAAAAGAGCCCATAGGGTTTGAACAGGAAAATAAAATAGCAGAACTGGTCATCAGAAAATGAGCCTGCTAGAAATAGAGGAGAAAAGAAGTCTGGTAGTTCCCGGTCTTAAAATAAAGGTGATGTTTCTCTAAATGTGATCTGCAGACCCTTGGGTGTACCAGAAATCCTTCCAGGGAGTCTATGAGGTCAAAACTATTGTTATAATATTACTTAGATGTTATCCACCTATTAAAATATTCCCCTCTTTTCCAAATACATATCTCTATTAAGTCATTTTTTTCCATATATTTTGACTAATACAACATATCACAGAAAGGCAAATGAGAATCCAACTGTCTTCTATTAAATCAGAAATTAAAGAGATTTGAATAAATATGTAAAACAATGTTCCTTTTCTCAGTAGTATTTTTGTTTTGGAAAATGTATTATTTTTCATAAAGCATATTAATTGTGTTAACATAATAGGTTTAATGTTCTTTTAAGTGAATTAATAAATGTTTTAAAATTTTACCAACTTTAATTGCAAATATTATAAATATATATGACCCACATAAACAGAATCTCTTTGGGATCTTCAGTAATTTTAAGAGTCCAAAAGAGTGCTAAATTCAAAATGTCTGAGAATCACTGAACTAAAATTTATCATTCTTTGAGAGAAACAGTATTGCTTTGTGAAGATGGGAAAGAGATACATTTACCTTGAAATCTCTTATCAGTCATCAGTAAAGCGTGGCCTTCTAGTGGAAATGGGAAAGCATTCCCTTCATCTCCCCTAACATCTTGCCCTCCCACTTGCAGAAAAACTTACTTACACTCTAGATTATTTAATACTCATACTTTAAGAATAGAAGAGGAAAAGCCAAAAAGGTTTTGAAATTTCAAACATTTTCTCAAATATGGCTGAGGTACACAAACCCTATCCAGAGGTTCACATGACTGGGAACACTTAGGTTGGGGCTAAAAGCAACTAACATTATAGAGCAATAGTGATTGTGAAACATCCAAACTGGTAGTAGAATCAGTCCTTTCATCTTTAGAGAACCTTTGTTTTACTCTCAAGGCAAACTTTTTCTTCTGTTTTCTTATATATTTTACATCAATACCTGGTTCCCCAGAAAAGATCAGAGGAACTAAATCAATCATCAAGACACTTCCAATTCTCACGCATTACATTTTTCCCAGTAGTGGCTTGTATTTCATCATAGGTATATTTCAATCTTGTTTTGCATATATAACCAGAAGCAGAGTCTAGCTAAGGAAAACAGATTCACAACAAAAATCTGTTCACTTGTGGGGAAAAGATGTTGGCTATTGTACAAAAAACCATGGACTTCTTTCAATAGCTGTTACCCATTTTCCAATAGCTTTCTGGCTCTTTTGAGCTTGTCCCTAGATATATTCTGTCTCTAGTTACTTTTTTGTTTTAATTCTCCTTGCTTTTATTACATAATGATATTTCAGGCATTAGATTCAGTCCATTCATTTTGCTTTAGCCCAGTGGTCCAAGACCCAGGCTAAAGACAGTCTAATGAACTAATAACATATTGGTGGGAGCTATGAAAGCAGATCTGGATAATGTCAGCCTGTTCTACTTATTTGGCTAATTCATTTGAATTTTACACTTTGATTCAATCCGGTTCAGTGTAATTTGGTGTAAACAAAAGGCATCAGATTTTTGAAAAGCAATATAGTCTTAAAATCCCAAAATTTGTCAGGAAATAAAATGTTCTCAGGTATAAATCTTTGTTAATCAATGAAAATGCATTTACTAATTCTTTTCATGTAATTCATCAGATATAACATGCTAAATAAATACTTCTTTAATCCAATGCCATAAAAGGGAATTGGGACTGTTGGACTAAATATCAACCCTTAAGTTGAAGCATAAAGCTGGAGGAGGAGGAGGTTGTTGTTTCAGGTTGCTAATAAATTCCTATTATCCCCTTATCTTTTCTATACACACACATTTATAAAAGGTCTGGTTAGACTTCATAGCTTTGCACCTACAAAATAAGCAAACAATTAAGGAACAAGATTTGAAAGCCTTTTTCACAGTACTGCTTCCATATGGTGAACTGGATAGGATTGTTTAATTCAGGGCTCTGCTGAAGCCAAATGCTACCTGCTTGAGCCAATTGGTAAGTTTTCAGTGTGAGCATTTACAACTCAGAAATCAGTCATCAAGCACTACAAATCAGGGCTTGATTTATTGTTGTGTTTATTTTTAGACTTAAGAAAGTCATGGGAAAATGTACATGATGAAGATTAAATTTTAAGATGTGTCCTGCTTTTTGGAGAGCGCACTATTAAACACTTAAAAGTATACCACTGCTCTTATTTGTAAATCATTTCAAAGATAATTCCTGAATAAAGGGTTAACTGAAATCACAGCAGAATTTGGGACAGGCAACAAATTAAATAAATGATTATGATATAGGCTAAAGAACACTGTACTGTAGTAGTCATAATAACACATCTCTGTTTGAGGTTTACAGGGCTCCTTGCTCACATCAGCATTATAAGGTCATGCAAATATTATTGTTTTTGTTTTAATGAAAGCAGAAGCTGATATTCACATAATGCTTTAAGTTTTGCCCAGTGCTTTCCATACAATCTGCTGACATGCATTTATTAAGCACTACTCTATGCCAGGCAACGTGCTAAACAGTAGAGATACAAAGGAAGGCAAAAGACAATTACTTGATCCTTGGAGATAGAGAGGGCAAACTAAGGATGGAGAGCATTTGGGCACAGGGAGACACCTATGCAAAGGCAGGTAGGTGTGTGTGTGTGTGTGTGTGCGTGCGTGCGTGTGTGTGTGTGTGTGTAGATGCAGATACGTTCATACTTTCTTGGATTTTCTTATCTCATCAGTGTGGGTCCTAGCTCCAATGGTGATTTCACAACTGTTATAAATTCCTTCTCAATCCAGTGTTTATGAGACTGTCTGTGCTTATCTAGGCTCATCTTTGATGAATAAATATAGTATTTTTAGCATAACATAACCTGCCAGATTTTGCACTCCATTGGAATATCCATCAAGGTCCCAGGGTCTAAAGGAGAACCTCACAGAGTGCAGAAATATAAATTATACATTAGAGTATAAACCATATATGTATATACACACATGCTGCCTTTTAATCTTTAAAATTATTGTGTGGGTTCAAGTGATAAACTCTCATTGCATGAACATGCAACAAAAATGTATAGTTTGGGGTGTAAGTGGAACTTCAGATTTTCATATCAATGTGCCAATATTTGTTATTAGAAAGTGAAAAACAAATCATAACACATGCAGTTGCATGATATCGGACATTCAAAATATCTAATGACTCTCAAGCATTAGCTTTGAAATGAGGATGTAAATAAAATAATCTCCTTTTTTTCTTTTCTTTTGTTCTCAACAAATCTGAAAGGCATTTTCTGGGCAACAGGATTTGTCAGCAATTATTCTGTTGAGCATCAAGAAAAGAAAACAATAATTAAACACCTTCACTTACACTACTTCCTCTGACTGGATAGGCAAATTTAACAGATGCAAACAAACAACTTAAAAACATTTAAAGTGGTGTTCTACAACAAGCATAGTTACTTTAAATTTGAAACCACTTATGTTAATGCTAGAAAAGCTTTATTATCTATGGACATAGATATTTGTAGTAAACCAAGTCCTATATGATATAGTGAAGTCTCAAAGTTTCTTGTGAACATTAACACCCAGGGGAAATCATTTCCAAATTATCTCCATGACATTCAAATAGCTTGTTCAGACACTGGGAAGTAACACAAAAAGTGGAAGAAGAATATAATAAGGGTTGGATTTTCATAAACTCACCACTGGAGGAATATAGTTAAAACTCAAAAAGAGACTAGCACCTTCTAAACCCTGTCCCTCAAGTATTGGGTCAAAATATAAGCATCAAAGCCACGTTGATCAGTATTCTTGAACATATATCTAAGGAGGAGGCCAGCAAGTTGTTGGACTGAGTCTCTTGGACTCAGGTTTTTAAGACTTCCAGAATGAGGAAGCCAGGAAAGTCTTCTCCACAAGTTTCCTGATTAGTGCATTTCCAGAAGGCTGTGCTCACTCTTTCTGATTCTGTGGGTTAATGGTGGGAGAAATTAAAAGTTGAATCAAAAGAAAAAAGGTGGAATTAAGATCAAAAATATACACTATTACAAGGATTAAGAGAATTTTATGAGTAGGCGAGAAAGAATAGTCAAGATCACACAGAAGGGTTTGCTACCAGGTAAAAAATGGGTTGGTCAGGTTTAAATTTAGCACAGATTTCAATATAATTTGCTGTGCTTGTGTCTCTAAAGAGGTATACAAGTTTTTTTTCTTTCCTTTGTAGTGGAAGACTGTAGGCCAGTCTTGATTTTCTTCTTCCTCTTAACAATAAGACTGTTCTATACCATGTATATTACTCTTAGGAAAAATAGTTTTCTCTAAGCTGTAATGGAAATGTTGAATGGGAAGATTTGTCCCTCAAAATATAATTATAAATGTACCTTCAATGAATATTTACATCATCGACATAATCACCAATAAATATGTAGACCATCTACTGCATACACACTGTACTAATCCATACTTATTTCTAAAATTTTCAGTTATATATATCCAATAGCCAAATTTGCTTAAAGTGAAAAACTTAACATTCTAGATTTTTACAAAATAAAGATGCTTAAGAACAAATGTAGGATTCATAGACATTTTAACTGTGCACCATTGTATAAGAAATGAAAATAATGTCTAAAATTGTAATTAAATTGTCTCTTTTGGCTATTATCCATATAGAATCTACAACCATAGAATATAGGGCTGATATGTAGAATGAGTTTTAAGAAGAGTGCCATCATTTAAAATGATGAAATTACATCTTATGCTCAGAAAATAAAAATTTAAAACCCCTAATTTATGGCTTAACTTAAGACATTTAATTTAGTCTACTGGCTCCAATTAATCTCTGATGAAAAAGCATCCTTTATTAGGTAGAAATGGAATTAGTGACTTTCTAAACAGTTTGGGCTCATTTTTTCTTGAATCTCCGCATGCCCCACCCACTCCTACTGATTTTGGCAGTTAATAAGCTATCATCATCATCAACAACATCAAAAGCAATAAATATTTATTGAGTATTTGCTAATATGCAAAATTTTGTTGGGTATAGAAATAGATTGTATAAAACTTGTTCCATACCCCTGATGTAGTCATGTTGGGAAGACAGGAGATATTAATAAAGACAGTTTCATTCAAGACCTTCTCTGATACTTCACTGTGGACCAAACATGAATCCTAACTTATTAGACAAAAGATGGGAAAATGGTTGTATGGGGGGCAAGTGTTGCTTAAACATGACTCTCATATAAAAAATTCATTCAAAGAGGGGAATTATACATACTTATATGTGTTATATATGCATTATATATTATGTACACATATACATATATACATACATACATATACACATATATATCCACTCAATTAGGTATAGAAATCCAACAGAACAGGAAAGTAGGCAGGTGATAATAGAAAGGAAAGAGTGATAAAAGAGAGAGCAGATTAAGGAAGGCAATGGTCAGAAGCAAAGGACTTTAGACATGGAAATGGAGGGAATAAAAAAAAGAGTGAAAGGGATAAATAAAAGAAAATAGGATGGGAGGAAATTCACGGTAATAAGTTAGGTACATAATATACAGTAGCAAATGACCTTAATAATCCTTTTTTTCTGGGTTCATTTTTAGTTTATTTTTAAAACTAATTTCATTTTTTTATTATTTAATATTTTAGTTTTCAATATTGATTTCCACAAGATTTTGAGTTACAAATTTTCTAGCCATTTTTACCCCCACACACACACTCCAAGATGGCATATATTCTGATTTCCCCATTCCCCAATTAGCCCTCCCTTCTGTCACCGCACTCCACCCCCCCCACCCCCATCCTCTTTCCTCTTACTTTCTTGTAGGGCAGGATAGACTTCTATGTCCCATTCCCTATATATCTTATTTCCCAGTTGCATGCAAAAACAACTTATTTTGAGTGTCTTCTTTTAAAACTTTGAGTTACAAATTCTCTCCCCTCTTCCATTCCCATCCACCCTCCCTAAGAAAGCAAGCAATTCAACATAGGCCACACATGTATCACAATAATCATGTTGTGCAAAACTAACTATATTTCCCTCCATCCTATCCTGTCACCCTTTATTCAATTTTCTCCCTTGACCCTGTCCCTTTTCAAAAATGTTTGCGTTTGATTACCTCCTCCCCCATCTGCCCTTCCTTCTATCATCCCCCCTTTTTTATCCCCTTCCTCCTCCTTCCCTGTGGGATAAGATACCCAATTGAGTCTGTATGTTATTCCCTCCTCAAATCAAATCCAATGAGGACAAAATTCACTCATTCCACCTCACCCGCCCCCGCTTCCCTTCCAACAGAACTGCTGTTTTTTGCCACTTTTATGTGAGATAATTTACCTCATTCTATCTCTCCTTTTCTCCCTCTCTCAATATATTCCTCTCCCACCCCTTAATTTAATTTTATTTTATTGTTAAGATACCATCCCTTCATATTCAACTCACCCTGTGCCCCCCCCTCTCTCTCTACATATATATATATATATATATATATATATATATATATATATATATATGTATGTATGTATTTTATCTTCAGCTACCCTAATACTGAGAAAGGTCTCATGAATTACAAACATCATCTTTCCATGTAGGAATGTAAACAAAACAGTTCCACTTTAGTAAGTTCCTTATGATTTCTCTTTCTTGTTTACTTTGCATGCTTCTCTTGATTCTTGTGTTTGAAAGTCAAATTTTCTATTCAACTCTGGTCTTTTCACTGAGAAAGCTTAAAAGTCCTCTATTTTATTCAAAGTTCATATTTTGCCTTGGAGCATTATACTCAGTTTTACTGGGTAGGTGATTCTTGGTTTTAATCCTAGCTCCATTGACCTCTGGAATATCATATTCTAAGCCCTTTGATCCCTTAATGTAGAAGCTGCTAGATCTTGTATTATCCTGATTGTATTTCCACAATACTCAAATTGCTTCTTTCTGACTGCTTGCAGTGTTTACTCCTTGACCTGGGAACTCTGGAATTTGGTGACAATATTCCTAGGAGTTTTCTTTTTGGGATCATTTTTAAGAGGTGATTGGTGGATTCTTTCAATTTCTATTTTACCCTCTGGTTCTAGAATATCAGGGCAGTGCTCCTTGATAATTTCTTGAAAGATGATGTCCAGGCTCTTTTTTTTGATCATGGCTTTCAGGTAGTCCAGTAATTTTAAAATTATCTCTCCTGGATCTGTTCTCCAGGTCAGTGGTTTTTCCAATGAGATATTTTACATTGTCTTCCATAGTTTCATTCCTTTGGTTCTGTTTCTTGATTTCCCATAAAGTCACTAGCTTCCACTTGCTCCAATCTAATTTTTAGGGTGGTATTTTCTTTGGTGGTCTTTTGGACCTCCTTTTCCATTTGGCTAACTCTGCCTTTCAAGGCATTCTTCTCCTCATTGGCTTTTTGGAGCTCTTTTGCCATTTGGGTTAGTCTATTTTTTAAGGTGTTGTTTTCTTCAATATTTTTTTCTGTATTTTTTGAGTCTCCTTTAGCAAGTCATTGACTTGTTTTTCATGGTTTTCTTGTATCACTCTCATTTCTCTTCCCAATTTTTCCTCTACTTCTCTTACTTTCTTCTCCAAATCCTTTATGAGCTCTTCCATGGCCTGAGACCAATTCATATTTTTCTTGGAGGCTTTTGACGTAGGCTCTTTGACTTTGTTGACTTCTTCTGGCTGTGTGTTTTGATCTTACTTGTCACCAAAAAAAGATTCTAGAGTCTGAATCTGAGTCTGAGTTTGAGTCTGAGTCCTTTTTCGCTGCCTGTTCATGTTCCCAGACAACTATGTAATCCTTGGGCTTTTTGTCAGGGTATGACTGCTTGTAGAATAGAGAGTACTTTGTCCCAATCTTTAGGGGCTGCTATTTTCAGAGCTACTTCTACTCCACCATCACCACAAGCTCTGCCATAGCAGTGCTCCTCCTCCCCCAAGAACTGTCAACCAGGATCACTACCCAGATCCAAGAAGGGCACAGCAAGAGAACCTGTCTGTGTGCCAGCAAAGTGCTCCTTGCATTCCTGCTCTGATCTGCTGCTTAATTCCTCCCACTGTGTGAGCCGGGGACTCCGGAAGCAGCCGACACTGGAGCTCTGGAAGCAGCTGCAGGAGCTTCCTGCTGCTGCCGCAGCCACCATGACACCACCTCTACCACTCCCAGGACTGGCGCTGGACCACTCTCACCCCTATCCAGCATTTTTCCCACTAACCTGCTCCATGGTCTTTGGTGTTTGTGGGTTGAGAAGTCTGGTAACTGCCACAGCTCAATGATTCATGGCCCTCAGGCCTGCTCGCCTGACTCCCAGTCTGATTGGTCCTGGTGTGGCCCACACTGTGCTAATAATCAAGTTTTGATGAACCCAAAGATCCAAGCCTTTGGAGCAAGAAATCACCCTTTGATTAAAAAAATTGCTTGGAAACCTGGGAAGCACTTTAGAAGAAACTAGGCATAGGCAAATATCTCACACCATATACCAAGATAAGGTCAAAATGGATAAAATATTTTGACACAAAGGATGATATAATAAGTAAAATAAGCATCCGTTGAAAAATTTATCAGTCAGACCTATGGCTAAGGGAAGAATTGTCATCAAATAAGAGAGAGGATCACAAGAAGTAAAATAGATAATTTTGGTTACATGAAACTAAAAATTTGCACAAACAAAACTTATGCTGCCAAAATCAAAAGGAGAATAGGAAACTGGGAGAATTTTTACAGCAAGTTTTTCTGATAAAAGCCTCATTTTTCAAATGTATAGGGAACTGAGCCAAATTTATTTTAAAAATTATAGCCATTCCCCAATATATAAATGACCAAAGGATATGAACAGGCAGTTTACAAAAGAAGAAATCAAAGTTATCTACAGTCATATGAAAAAATGCTCTAAATCACTATTAATTAGAGAAATGCAAATTAAAAGAACTCTTGAGATAATCACCCAGCACCTATGAGATTGATTAATATGATGGAAAAGAAAAAAAATTACAAATGCTGGAGGTAATGTGGAAAAATTGGGACACTAATGTACCACTGGTAGAGTTGTGAACTAGTTCAACTATACTGGAGAGCAATTTAGAACTATGCTATATAAATATATCTATATAGCTATATAAAACTTTGCATATCCTTTCATCCTGTAGTACCACTACTAGGACCTACTATATCCCAAAGATACCAAAGGAAAGGAACAGATAATTATCTGTAAAAAAATATTTATAGCAGCCCTTTTTATGGTGACAAAAAATTGGAAATTGATGGGATGTCCATAAGTTAGGGAATGGATGAAGAAGTTGTGATATATGATTGCCATGGAATACTATTATGCTGTAATAAATGATGAGCAGGATGGCTTCAGATAAAACCTGAAAGACATATGAGCTGATACAAAGTGAAGTGAGCAGAACCAGGAGAGCCTTTTACACAGTAACAGCAATATTGTAAGGCTGATAACTGTGAAAGTCTTAGTTAGATATTCTGATAAAAACAGTGATCCAACTCAATTTCAAAGGACCCATGATGAAAAATATTCTCCACCTCCAGAGAAAGAACTGATTAACTCTGCATGAAGATTGCAGCATACTCTTTGTTTTACCTTCTTTGTTTCTATTGGGTGGTTTTAGTATGTTTTCTTTTACAATATGGCTAACACAGAAATAAGTTATGAATGACTTCACATGTATAATCACTATCATATCTCGACTTCTGAAGGGGTATTGGAGTAGCAGGGGGAAGAAGAGAATTTGGAAATGGTTATTTTAAAAGAATATTAAAATTTTTACTAGTAATTGGGAAATATTTAATGAAATAAGCAAAATATATTTAAGATGCTTACTAGATTTCAGGGTTAACAGAATGCTTTGTTTTCTGAGTCTCAAATACATGTGTCAAAATGTCATATATATGATAAATAGTTGCATATGCATACTAATAGACGAAGAGTAGTATATATGATAAATACTGGTATAGACTGGCATAGACTTGAAGATTTATGAAACTAGAAATCTTATCATATATAAGCTTTGTATTTACTTTTACTCTATTGACTAATACAGTGCTTTATATACAATAAGGCCTTAATGAATGTTGGTTGAATTTGAATTTGGCACCATAAAGTCCTCACTGTTGATAAATGATTACATAAGGTATAATGTTGTCTGTCCTATACTGCTATTTGTCAGATAGAGCTAAACATATACAGGGGTCTAGAAAGCTCTGGAAACTTCTCACAAAGCTTCCTTTAAGTCCTTTCCCTACAGAGTTTCCAACCTGATCTTCATTTTTTTACTTAAAATCATTCATTACTCTTTAAATAGTTTCCCAGCAATTTGGACCAACTTGATCATCTTTTAATCTCTTCTCACTAAGCATATAGGATTCTTTTCACCATAATCTTCAATATTTCTGAGCAATGAAGTTGAAATATTTTTTTCATCTTTGTATATCTCCACATGGTGACAACTAGACTTGAGCTTCATAAAACAGAGAATATTTTTAGTGCCCCATTTTTCCCTAACTTAAAACTATCTGTTAGGATCTGCTTTCAAGACAAATGATGGTTAATCTTTCTTTTCATCAGAAGGAAAACTGGATTCTTATAGTCATTAGTTCTCAGTCTAGAATTAATCTGTTGAAGCCTGGTAGTTCATCTGTCCATAGGCAGCAATTAATGAAAATGGCTATTTTGCAATAGTCTTTATGGAGAAAAAGAAAGCAGTGTAAGCAATTCAAAGTTTCTGGATTAGAAAGATGGGAAATATATTATTTTTAAAACCATAGATTTTTATTCTTTATTCTAATTTTTAATTATTTTTAATATTTTGCTTAAGACAGTGTTGCTTTATACTGATACTACTCAGACATGATTAGTCAGCTTAATTTGAATAACTATAATCTGATGCCAAGTTATTAAATATACTTAAGAGGTACTGCCTTTATTCTCAGTTATGGAGGACAGTAATCTAAAACAACTTTCCCCTTGAATAGCAAGGAAATTAAAATTGGCTTTTCTTGTTTCAAGAAACTTAATTCCTGATTGTTTTTGGTGAATTTGTGATATTTTATTTTGGATATAATAAATTATATAATTATGAAATTAAATTTATTTTGAAGTATGATATACTATTTCCCCCCTTTATTCTCTTCTCTATCAAAAGAACAGAAATGTTAATAATTAAGAGTTTTTCCCCCACAGCAGATAAAATAATGCCAATGTAGTCTTTTCTGATTTTCTCTTTTTATATACCCAAATGTGATTTCTCCTTTTTTCAAAGCCACATGGAATTCTTTTTTAACCTAGCTCATGGGATATATAATATTCCACTAACTTACCTTGCAAACATTTATTTAGCTTATCTTTTATCCTTTACTTGATCATCAGTTCCTTCAGGCAGTGATTTTACCATTGCTCTGTCTCATTGTCCAGTACAAAGCTTCCTTCATAGTAAACTTTAAAAAATGAATGAATGAAACAGAAAAAGATAGATATTAATGATTGAAAGAGAATTTCAAAATACTAATATTCATTTTTTTACTAGTGTGACTCTAAATTGAATATAAGATGAGAGATTTAGAATGAATATCTTTAATGAAAGAAACCCCAGGGATTTTTTGAGGTGGAAGATATTTGAGTATTGAATATCTTTTGTTGTTGAATTCTATTCTGGTTACCAGGGTTTGTGAGAATTTGAGGATGATGATATATTTCCACCACAGCACCCTCAAATAGCAAGGACTTCTATGAGAATACATGACTCAATTATTTTGTTAGGAGAGCAAAAAGACATTCCAACATACTATTGACTTGGAATTCACTTATTATTTTCAAAGAGAATAGATTAATGGAAAGATGTAATTTGTTGTTAGATATGTAACAAATAGCATAGTTTTGTACATGTCTAGAGGCTATTTCTCTATCCAAAGTGTACAATGGCCACCTCTGTTCTCTTTCATTACTTTTCTGAAGAAGAATTTGACTGTACAATAAAAGGAAATATTTTTGGATGTTGTATTTACTTGGCAGCTAGATCCAGGTTTGGTATTCCAGTGAGTCAACCAGGGAGCTTCAGTTTCATTCAGCATTCCAGAGCTACTTCAGATTATCTGTCCAAATGCCAGTTCTCTTTGCTGAAAAAGGATGTGTACATAAGAGAAGAAAAATGTCTGGTGACCTCAGGGACATTCTGAATTTACAAAACATCATATGTGCTTTATGGGTATTTCTCCAGGGTAATATATACAAATGCATAAAATACATCGAAATATGTGCTATACTCATTTTAGAGTCAGGATAGTAATCATTGAAAGAGCACTGGAGCAGCCTTTAGTAATGCCAATAACTTGCCTATTAGGTGACTAAACCTCTTAATTTTCCCAAAATTCAATTCTCTCACATATAAATTTGGGGTTCCAAATATTTCCCTACAGCAATATTTTAAGTTTTTTAAGGGCAAGGATCATGCATTATCCTACTTTTGTGGGCCTCAATTCTAGCATAATTTTGGCCATATGAGATTCTCAATAGATTCCAGTTGATTCTTCCTTTAAAAGATTACTGTGAAGATCAAATGAAACAATTAAGTGAAAACATGGAAATAAATTCAAAAGTATAAAACACTATATACTTTACAGGGCTCCTAGCTGTACGTTGTAATCAGTATGGTAACGCTCATAAAACATTTTTTCTTCCTATTCTAATCTCTATCACCTTATGTTCATCTTTTATATGATTTTTAAAGGATAAGTATACAAAGACTGGCATAAATGCTGTTGTCTTTTAACTGTGAATCCAATCTTGTAAATATCCCTTACCAGGAATGCCCTACTAATAAGGAAGGCAGGGTGATGCTATGTAAAAACCCCTGGACTATGGAAAAATCCTCAGTTTTAGTCCTGGCCCTTCCATTAAATAGGTATAAGAACATTGGGAAGTCACCTATACTCTCAAAGTTCTGCCTATAAAATGAGAAGGTGGCATCAGATGATGTTTTAAGGACCCTTAGCATCCTCTGATACTAGGATTAGTTCAGCAGCTTTTGAAAGCCAGATTGTCATTAGCAAACAACATCCTAAAAACTGAAGGATCAAGGTCAAAGGTACAGGAATGACAAAAGGTAGTACTTCTGGTTAAGAATAGTGATTAATCCTCCAAACAGCCATGAAACCAAATTTTGATCCTAGGATCCTTTCTCTTATTATATTCTTCCTAATTCATAATCAGGCCTTTTCTCTATATTAAAACTGGATTTTTATCATTTAAAGAATTTGATGTTTTAACACTAAATAGGGAAAAAAGTTTTTATAAGAACTTCAATTAAAATGTAGAGAAAGAACAGATGGAAAGTGAAAAAAGGAATTTTGGTCTTGACATTAAGCCTAGCTTTGTGACATCACTAAAGTCATTTAATTCATTTCTGTCTCCATTTCCTCACAGGTAAGATAAGAGGGGTGAACAAGATAACCCCTAATATGTTCTGTATGAATCTAACTTTCTATGACTATAGGATGATTTCACTCTCAAGATTCAAATAGGAATACAATTTGTCGATTGTGAAGAAAAAATAAACTTGTTGGTATCATCTTAATGTCTTTGTGTGTTGGATCACTAAACTTTTGTATATATTAATGAAGCCATTCCTCCTTATTTTACAGTTATTAGTAGATGATTTTCATTTATCTATTAGTTAACATTCACTTAAAATGCATTTATTACATATCTACTAAGTGCTAGGCACTGGGATATTCAGGACTCAAGTAAATATGTGACATCGTTGATTTGGAAGTCTCAACAATGCAATCAGTCAAATATCATTCAATCAATCAATCTTCATTAAGTGTCTACTATGTGCCAGGTAATGTGCTAAACATTGGGGATACAGAAAGAGGCAAAAGTCAGTCTCTGCACTCAAGGAGCTCAAAATTTAATCGGAGAGACAACATACAAACAAATATATAAAAGTACACACAGTATGTACAATATAATTAGGAAGTAATTATCACAGGGGTGCATTAGAATTAAGATGGTTTGGCAAAGGCTTCTTATAGAAGGTGGGATTTTACTTGGAACTGAAAGGAATCCAGGGAAGTTAGTAGTCAGAGTAGAAGAGGGGGTGGTATTCCAGGCATGGGGGCCAGCCAGAGAGAATGCCTACAGCCAAGAGATGAAATACAGCAAGGAGACCAGTGTCACTGGATCAGAGTATGTATTGGGCAATAAGATATGAGAAAACTGGAAAGATAAGAGGGGGCTAGGTTGCCAACAGCTTTGAATGCCAAGTGGAGCATTTTGCATTTGCTCCTAGAGGCAACAGGAAGCCATTGGAGTTTATTGAGTAGGAGGCTAACATTATTGGACCTGTGTTTTAGGAAAATTACTTTAGTTACTAAATGCCTTCTTCGTGCTAAACACTGGAGATACAAAGACAAAAAACAAAAAGTCTCTGCTCT